>NC_069499.1:1500994064-1501194064 GCF_027579735.1 Bombina bombina
ATCTTGGTCAGCTGACGTGACTTCTAAATCCAAATTGCTTAATATTCCTTTCAAAGGGCAGACCTTATTCGGGCCCGGATTGAAAGAAATTATTGCTGACATTACTGGAGGTAAGGGTCATACTCTTCCTCAGGACAGGGCCAAATCAAAGGCCAAACAGTCTAATTTTCGTGCCTTTCGAAACTTCAAGGCAGGAGTAGCATCAACTTCCTCCGCCCCAAAACAGGAAGGAACTGTTGCTCGTTACAAACAGGCCTGGAAAACTAACCAGCCCTGGAACAAGGGCAAGCAGGCCAGAAAGCCTACTACTGCCCCTAAGACAGCATGAAGAGAGGGCCCCCTATCCAGAAACGGATCTAGTGGGGGGCAGACTTTCTCTCTTCGCCCAGGCTTGGGCAAGAGATGTCCAGGATCCCTGGGCGTTGGAGATTATATCTCAGGGATACCTTCTGGACTTCAAATCTTCTCCTCCACAAGGGAGATTTCATCTTTCAAGGTTATCAGCAAACCAAATAAAGAAAGAGGCTTTTCTTCACTGTGTACAAGACCTCCTAGTAATGGGGGTGATCCACCCAGTTCCGCGGACGGAACAAGGGCAAGGATTTTACTCAGATCTGTTTGTGGTTCCCAAGAAAGAGGGAACCTTAAGACCAATCTTGGACCTAAAAATCTTAAACAAATTCCATCATTCAAAATGGAAACTATTCGAACCATTCTACCCATGATCCAAGAGGGTCAGTATATGACCACAGTGGACTTAAAGGATGCCTACCTTCACATACCGATTCACAAAGATCATTATCGGTACCTAAGATTTGCCTTTCTAGACAGGCATTACCAGTTTGTAGCTCTTCCCTTCGGGTTAGCTACGGCCCCGAGAATCTTTACAAAGGTTCTGGGCTCACTTCTGGCGGTGCTAAGACTGTGAGGCATAGCGGTGGCTCCGTACCTAGACGACATTCTGATACAAGCGTCAAGTTTTCAAATTGCCAAGTCTCACACAGAGATAGTTCTGGCATTTCTGAGGTTGCATGGGTGGAAGGTGAACGTGGAAAAGAGTTCTCTATTACCACTCACAAGGGTTCCCTTCCTAGGGACTCTTATAGATTCTATAGAGATGAAAATTTACCTGACGGAGTCCAGGTTATCAAAACTGCTGAATGCTTGCCGTGTCCTTCATTCCATTCCACACCCGTCAGTAGCTCAGTGCATGGAAGTAATCGGCTTAATGGTAGCGGCAATGGACATAGTTCCATTTGCGCGCCTACATCTCAGACCGCTGCAATTTTGCATGCTAAGTCAGTGGAATGGGGATTACTCAGATTTGTCCCCTCGACTAAATCTGGATCAAGAGACCAGAGATTCTCTTCTCTGGTGGCTTTCTCGGGTCCATTTGTCCAAAGGGATGACCTTTCGCAGGCCAGATTGGACGATTGTAACAACAGATGCCAGCCTTCTAGGTTGGGGCGCAGTCTGGAACTCCCTGAAGGCTCAGGGATCGTGGACTCAGGAGGAGAAACTCCTCCCCATAAATATTCTGGAGTTAAGAGCAATATTCAATGCTCTTCTAGCTTGGCCTCAGTTAGCAACACTGAGGTTCATCAGATTTCAGTCGGACAATATCACGACTGTGGCTTACATCAACCATCAAGGGGGAACCAGGAGTTCCCTAGCGATATTAGAAGTATCCAAGATAATACGCTGGGCAGAGTCTCACTCTTGCCACCTGTCAGCGATTTACATCCCAGGCGTGGTGAACTGGGAGGCGGATTTTCTAAGTCGCCAGACTTTTCATCCGGGGGAGTGGGAACTTCATCCGGAGGTCTTTGCTCAACTGATTCATCGTTGGGGCAAACCAGAACTGGATCTCATGGCGTCTCGCCAGAACGCCAAGCTTCCTTGTTACAGATCCAGGTCCAGGGACCCGGGAGCGGTGTTGATAATGCTCTAGCAGCCCCTTGGGTTTTCAACATGGCTTATGTGTTTCCACCATTTCCGCTACTACCTCGACTGATTGCCAAGATCAAACAGGAGAGAGCATCGGTGATTCTGATAGCGCCTGCGTGGCCACGCAGGACCTGGTATGCAGACCTAGTGGACATGTCGTCCTGTCCACCATGGTCTTTGCCTCTGAGGCAGGACCTTCTAATTCAGGGTCCTTTCAACCATCCAAATCTAATTTCTCTGAGGCTGACTGCATGGAGATTAAAAGCTTGATCCTATCAAGGCGTGGCTTCTCGGAGTCGGTTATTGATACCTTAATACAGGCTCGGAAACCTGTTACCAGAAAGATTTTCCATAAGATATGGCGTAAATATTTATATTGGTGCGAATCCAAGAGTTACTCATGGAGTAAAGTTAGGATTCCTAGGATATTGTCTTTTCTACAAGAGGGTTTAGAAAAGGCTTATCTGCTAGTTCGTTAAAGGGACAGATTTCTGCTCTATCTATTCTTTTACACAAACATCTGGCAGAAGTTCCAGACGTTCAGGCTTTTTGTCAGGCTTTGGCTAGGATTAAAAAAATAATCTAAAACTATACAAATATGTCAGATGTTAAACAACACAATGTACAGGGTGACTAGAATAGAGTACAATACTCCCCTCTCAAATGACCGCTGCTCTCTAACAGTCTCTCCCAACCGGACTGTGAGTAGAAAGTGAATCGAATATATAGAGGCGCTGATCTTGAATCTCGTGTATATGGACGTACACACTGGAGAAAGAAAAACTTGGCTTGTGATTTGCAGAAGTTAACAACAAATTAATGTGCAGTATACTCACTCCGAAAAATTCAGAGTTCAGCTTCTTCGAAAGGTTTTTCTGTCTCAACTTTCCCAATTTCCACACTGTGTTTGTGTCTGTGGATAATGAAAATTGCACTGCAGGTAATTGAATCTTTTGCTTGATAAAAGTGCAATATACTCACTCCGATAAATTTCGGAATCCGGCTCCTCAGAACGTATTGTGTAGTTTGAAATTACTTCCAAAAAGGCAGCAAAAATACTTGTTGTGGTAAAAAACAAATATTTATTAAAACATGATAAAATGCTCTTATTTATCTTGGCTCTACGCGTTTCAACGACAGTGTCGTCTTTTTCAAGAGCAGTAAAAACAATTGGAAGTGCTGCCTTTGGAGTGTTAACAGGTGTATTTATACAGGTAATCATTGTTCCTGTTCCGGTGGTAAACACCGCAATAGGACTCACAAATAAAACATTTTAATTTTGTATTTATTCCAATCCAATTGTGTTTTGAGAATGATATTTATTTATTTTGTATTTAAGCTTTTGGCGCTTAAACTCTCAATAATTTTTCAAATTGGATTGGTATAAATGAAAAAAAGCCTTTTGGCCAATCAGAGGGGAGAAAAATAAAGTTCCCTTTCAAGTCCTGGTTTTAAGCAGTTTCTTTTCAGGTCCGCCAGATGATGCGTGGTCATATGTTCTCATCAATCAGGTAGAGAGCGTTGTTTTCAATGCTTCGTATGTAAAGGCCTAAGCTCCGGTTTGTCCAATGAGTTCCGTGTCACATGTCTCGGATTAACCAATCTCTCTGTGAGCGACATTTTACTATGTTCCATTGATAGCCAGTGTTTTGGATTCTCTAGGGAGTATGTAATGAAAAGTGCAAGTCACTTTGAATCATATATATTACAGACATAAACAACTTCGTGACAATATTTCACAAAAATCTTGGGTTACAACCTTTTCAATTTCTTTTGAATATTAATTAGTGCAACATGCACTCGAATATCGATGTTGCCATCAAATGTATAAACTTTGCCATCAAATATGAATTTTAAATATAAATTTCGCCATCAAGTATAAATTTTGCCATCAAATATAAATTTTGCCATCAAATATAAATTTATCTTCACATATAATTTCTGAACAGAATCACAGTAATATTGTGTATGTAATTGGGATAAATATTAGACTATTTGAAATATAATGAAACCTAAACAGAATAAAATAATTTATTAAATATATTAAATATAAAATAAAATAAAATGAAATGAAAATAAAATAAATTATATGAACGCTGCCACTCTAATATCTTTATTTAAACCATAATGTCCATATGTTTTTAATGTGTGTATCCACCATAATTCTCTTCTATTGAGTTCTTTTTCTATCTCTCTCCCCCTCTCCAGTGTAATGAAACCTTCTCTATACCTATCCATGATAGATGTTTTTTATCGTATAGAGGACAATTATTATAGTGTAAAGGGACACCATGATCTTCTTTTTCTTTTTCAATTTATTAAGGTGTTCTAATATACGAGTTTTAGCAAATCTTGAAGTTTGTCCTAAATATTGAATCTGACAATTACACTGAAGTAAATATATTATATTTTTGGTTTTGCAAGTGATGAAATCTTTTATTGTGTATGATTTATTTGTTACTGAAGAAGTGAATGTCTTATGTGTCTTTTTAGTATAATTGCATGCTTTACAATGTCCACATGTATAAAATCCTGTTAAATTGGCAATTTGGATAGGTTTAGGTGGCTTCATCCCCTTGATAAGGGAAGGTGCCAATTTTTGTTTGAAGTTTGTTCCCTTCCTGAAAGTTATCAAAGGTTTGTTTGGAATGTTGTTTCATTACACTGGAGAGGGGGAGAGATAGAAAAAGAACTCAATAGAAGAGAATTATGGTGGATACACACATTAAAAACATATGGACATTATGGTTTAAATAAAGATATTAGAGTGGCAGCGTTCATATAATTTATTTTATTTTCATTTCATTTTATTTTATTTTATATTTAATATATTTAATAAATTATTTTATTCTGTTTAGGTTTCATTATATTTCAAATAGTCTAATATTTATCCCAATTACATACACAATATTACTGTGATTCTGTTCAGAAATTATATGTGAAGATAAATTTATATTTGATGGCAAAATTTATATTTGATGGCAAAATTTATACTTGATGGCGAAATTTATATTTAAAATTCATATTTGATGGCAAAGTTTATACATTTGATGGCAACATCGATATTCGAGTGCATGTTGCACTAATTAATATTCAAAAGAAATTGAAAAGGTTGTAACCCAAGATTTTTGTGAAATATTGTCACGAAGTTGTTTATGTCTGTAATATATATGATTCAAAGTGACTTGCACTTTTCATTACATACTCCCTAGAGAATCCAAAACACTGGCTATCAATGGAACATAGTAAAATGTCGCTCACAGAGAGATTGGTTAATCCGAGACATGTGACACGGAACTCATTGGACAAACCGGAGCTTAGGCCTTTACATACGAAGCATTGAAAACAACGCTCTCTACCTGATTGATGAGAACATATGACCACGCATCATCTGGCGGACCTGAAAAGAAACTGCTTAAAACCAGGACTTGAAAGGGAACTTTATTTTTCTCCCCTCTGATTGGCCAAAAGGCTTTTTTTCATTTATACCAATCCAATTTGAAAAATTATTGAGAGTTTAAGCGCCAAAAGCTTAAATACAAAATAAATAAATATCATTCTCAAAACACAATTGGATTGGAATAAATACAAAATTAAAATGTTTTATTTGTGAGTCCTATTGCGGTGTTTACCACCGGAACAGGAACAATGATTACCTGTATAAATACACCTGTTAACACTCCAAAGGCAGCACTTCCAATTGTTTTTACTGCTCTTGAAAAAGACGACACTGTCGTTGAAACGCGTAGAGCCAAGATAAATAAGAGCATTTTATCATGTTTTAATAAATATTTGTTTTTTACCACAACAAGTATTTTTGCTGCCTTTTTGGAAGTAATTTCAAACTACACAATACGTTCTGAGGAGCCGGATTCCGAAATTTATCGGAGTGAGTATATTGCACTTTTTATCAAGCAAAAGATTCAATTACCTGCAGTGCAATTTTCATTATCCACAGACACAAACACAGTGTGGAAATTGGGAAAGTTGAGACAGAAAAACCTTTCGAAGAAGCTGAACTCTGAATTTTTCGGAGTGAGTATACTGCACATTAATTTGTTGTTAACTTCTGCAAATCACAAGCCAAGTTTTTCTTTCTCCAGTGTGTACGTCCATATACACGAGATTCAAGATCAGCGCCTCTATATATTCGATTCACTTTGGCTAGGATTAAGCCTGTGTTTAAGACTGTTGCTCCGCCGTGGAGCTTAAACTTAGTTCTTAACGTTCTTCAATGTGTTCCATTTGAACCCCTTCATTCCATTGATATCAAGCTGTTATCTTGGAAAGTTCTGTTTTTGATGGCTATTTCCTTGGCTCGAAGAGTCTCTGAGTTATCTGCCTTACATTGTGATTCTCCTTATCTGATTTTTCATTCAGACCAGGTAGTTCTGCGTACTAAACCTGGGTTCTTACCTAAGGTAGTTTCTAACAGGAATATCAATCAAGAGATTGTTGTTCCATCATTATGTCCTAACCCTTCTTCAAAGAAGGAACGACTTTTGCATAATCTGGACGTAGTCCGTGCCCTGAAGTTCTATTTACAGGCAACTAAAGATTTTCGTCAAACTTCTTCCCTGTTTGTCGTTTATTCTGGTCAGAGGAGAGGTCAAAAAGCTTCGGCTACCTCTCTCTCCTTTTTGGCTTTGTAGCATAATACGTTTAGCCTATGAGACTGCTGGACAGCAGCCTCCTGAAAGAATTACAGCTCATTCCACTAGAGCTGTGGCTTCCACCTGGGCCTTTAAGAATGAGGCCTCTGTTGAACAGATTTGCAAGGCTGCGACTTGGTCTTCGCTTCATACCTTTTCAAAATTTTACAAATTTGACACTTTTGCTTCTTCGGAGGCTGTTTTTGGGAGAAAGGTTCTACAGGCAGTGGTTCCTTCCGTTTAAGTTCCTGCCTTGTCCCTCCCATCATCCGTGTACTTTAGCTTTGGTATTGGTATCCCATAAGTAATGGAAGACCCGTGGACTGAATACACTTAACAAGAGAAAGCATAATTTATGCTTACCTGATAAATTTATTTCTCTTGTAGTGTATTCAGTCCACGGCCCGCCCTGTCTTCTTTTGAGGCAGAGCTAAATTTTATTAAAACTCCAGTCACCACTGCACCCTATGGTTTCTCCTTTCTCGTCTTGTTTCGGTCGAATGACTGGATATGACATGTGAGGGGAGGAGCTATATAGCAGCTCTGCTTGGGTGATCCTCTTGCAACTTCCTGTTGGGAAGGGAATATATCCCATAAGTAATGGATGACCCGTGGACTGAATACACTACAAGAGAAATAAATTTATCAGGTAAGCATAAATTATGTTTTTAAACTAGAAAAATAAATGTTATGTTTTATTGAGAAGATTGGTGAGTGCTTATTCATTGGAACTGTATTATGATATTTAGCACCCTGGCTGTTGCAATTATAAAGTAAGTGCTCCTATGAAATTTGAATATGTGTGTGTGTATGTGTGTGTTTATGTATGTGTATATATATATATATATATATATATATATATATATATATATATATCTGTGGCTAAAGGGTTACATGTTTACATTTTATGTATGAATTCTCCTACACTTTATGTCTAGACTGAAGACAATAAGCAGTGCTATTGGAAATCATGGTTATATTTATGTACCTGGCATTGCAAATCTGGCATGTTTTTTATTTTCTCCTTGTAATACATGATGTGGTTTTGCTTTCACGCTAGGGTAAAGACTACAGGAATCTAGAAATAACAGAGATGATGTGTAGGTCTCTGCTGGGGGGCTACCCACGGCATCCTGTTGTATTCATTCATCCCTTCCTGAAGAACACATGACATTATTTTTCCCCCAACAAATTTTTCCCACCTACATACTCGTGCACCCAATTTTGTTGTGAGATTAGAATAAATTACATAACATCCTAGTGTTATTTTTGTTTTTTTTATTGGAGGGGCTAACGTGAAATAACTAGCGCCTGTGTGTTTGACTTACCCCTATTAGTAGCACATATCCTGGATGCTATGTTTAATACAAAAAATGTAAACCGTTTTTATTAAAACAAAAAGATAATTTAAAGGGACACTGAACCCAATTTTTTTTTCGTGATTCAGATAGAGCATGCAATTTTAAACAACTTTCTAATTTACTCCTATTATCAATTTTTCTTCGTTCTCTTGCTTTCTTTATTTGAAAAAGAAGGCATCTAAGCTATTTTTTGGTTCAGGACCATGGAAAGCACTTGTTTATTGGTAGGTGAATTTACCCACTAATCAGCAAGAACAACACAGTGTGTTCACCAAAAATGGTCCGGCTTCTAAACTTACATTCTTGCATTTCAAATAAAGATACCAAGAGAATGAAGAGAATTTGATAATAGGAGTAAATTAGAAAGTTGCTTAAAATTGCATGCTCTAGCTGAATCACAATAGAAAAAAATTGGGTTCAATGTCCCTTTAACTATGTTTGACAGCTGCATTTTCAAATGCATGATGGTAATATGTCCCTTTAAAGGAACACTAAACCTAAAATTTTTCTTACATGATTCAGATAGAGCATGCAATTTTAAGCAATTTAAAATTTACTCCTATTATCAATTTTTCTTCGTATCCTTGGTTGCTTTATTTGAAAAAGAAGGCATCTGAGCTAATGAGACAGCCATTTTTTGGTTTAGTACGCTGGACAGCACTTGTTTATTGGTGCTATCTAATCAGCAAGGACAACCCAGGTTGTGAACCAAAAATGGTCCGACTTCTAAAGTTACATTCTTGCTTTTCAAATAAAGATAGCAAGAGAATGAAGAAAAAATGATAATAGGAGTAAATTAGAAAGTTGCTTAAATTTGCATCCTCTAACTGAATCATGACAGAAAAAAATTGGGTTTAAAGGGACAGTAAGCACCTTGTAGACATTTCTGTTATCTTGCTATAAAACATCAGCCAAGGTCTAATTTAACCCCCCCCCCCCCAAAAAAAAAAAAAGAAGTAATACAACAACAATTTTCAATAACCCACCATGTACCTTATTTGGAGAAGCCAATTTGAGTTTGAGTCTGCAGCTAACATTGTCATATTAGTATAAAGTCCATAGTTAGTTTTGTTTTCTATTAAAGCCAATTAGGGAAATGTATGTAGCAGGGTTAGCCTTTAGAAGTCTGCAGAGTACTTTTTCATTTCTCAGAATTAGCAAAGCTACATATTTCAGCACTAAATTACATGAAAAGGGGGCAAATGGAATAAGGAAAGTAAATTGCTTTATTTATTACACATAAAACATTTTATATTAAAATCTGTGTTTTCTGTCCTTTTCAATTTGAAATCTAACAGACAATGTCTGTGGCATACCTAGGTATTTGTTGCTCATTGGCTGTTAGGCACAGTTCCCTGTGGTAGAAACCTGCAGCTTCTTTTAACCTGAGCACTGAAGTGTTCATTAAATGACTTTAAAAATTCCCCCTTTTGGATGGGACAAGAAAACAAAGTGTGTAAAACTGCACATTTGTTTAGCAATAAAAACGAATCTCTTCCATTGTGCATTAACGGTCTCTGTATCTGCTTCCACTTGACGCTTTGTTTATTAGTACAGGCATGCACATGGCTGCAGCTCTTACCCAGCTCTTACAAGCTCTTATGTCTAGTGGGGAAACATGAGAGGGGTAAATGGTATCTATAATTGGAAAGGTCTCTCCCCTCCTAGCTGCAAAGTGAAAGTGGTCTAAAGAGTTCAAGGTTAGGTAAAGGGCACTGACCGTTGGTTTAGTGGCATGGGGCTGTTTTCAAATTAATATTCTGTTTGCAAAGGGAGAGGGAGAGGAAAGAGGGATAGGGAGAGGAAAGAAGGAGAGGAAAGAGAGTGAGAGAGGGAGAGGAAAGAAAGAGAGAGAGGGAGAGGAAAGAGAGAGAGGGAGAAGAGAGAGGGAGAGGAAAGAGAGAGGGAGAGGAAAGAAAGAGGGAGAGGAAAGAAAGAGGGAGAGGAGAGAGAGGGAGAGGAAAGAGGGAGAGGAAAGAAAGAGAGAGAGGGAGAGGAAAGAAAGAGAGGGAGAGGAAAGAAAGAGAGAGAGGGAGAGGAAAGAGAGAGAGGGAGAGGAAAGAAAGAGAGGGAGAGGAAAGAAAGAGAGGGAGAGGAAAGAAAGAGAGGGAGAGGAAAGAAAGAGAGGGAGAGGAAAGAAAGAGAGGGGGAGAGGAAAGAAAGAGAGAGGGAGAGGAAAGAAAGAGAGAGGGAGAGGAAAGAAAGAGAGAGGGAGAGGAAAGAAAGAGAGAGGGAGAGGAAAGAAAGAGGGAGGGAGAGGAAAGAAAGAGGGAGGGAGAGGAAAGAAAGAGAGAGGGAGAGGAAAGAAAGAGAGAGGGAGAGGAAAGAAAGAGAGAGGGAGAGGAAAGAAAGAGAGAGGGAGAGGAAAGAAAGAGAGAGGGAGAGGAAAGAAAGAGAGAGGGAGAGGAAAGAAAGAGAGAGGGAGAGGAAAGAAAGAGGGAGGGAGAGGAAAGAAAGAGGGAGGGAGAGGAAAGAAAGAGGGAGGGAGAGGAAAGAAAGAGAGAGGGAGAGGAAAGAAAGAGAGAGGGAGAGGAAAGAAAGAGAGAGGGAGAGGAAAGAAAGAGAGAGGGAGAGGAAAGAAAGAGAGAGGGAGAGGAAAGAAAGAGAGAGGGAGAGGAAAGAAAGAGAGAGGGAGAGGAAAGAAAGAGAGAGGGAGAGGAAAGAGAGAGAGAGGGAGAGGAAAGAGAGAGAGAGGGAGAGGAAAGAGAGAGAGAGGGAGAGGAAAGAGAGAGAGAGGGAGAGGAAAGAGAGAGGGAGGGAGAGGAAAGAGAGAGGGAGGGAGAGGAAAGAGAGAGGGAGGGAGGGAGAGGAAAGAGAGAGAGAGGGAGAGGAAAGAAAGAGAGAGAGAGGGAGAGGAAAGAGAGAGAGAGGGAGAGGAAAGAGAGAGAGAGGGAGAGGAAAGAGAGAGAGAGAGGGAGAGGAAAGAGAGAGAGAGAGGGAGAGGAAAGAGAGAGAGAGAGGGAGAGGAAAGAGAGAGAGAGGGAGAGGAAAGAGAGAGAGGGAGAGGAAAGAGAGAGAGGGAGAGGAAAGAGAGAGAGAGGGAGAGGAAAGAGAGAGAGGGAGAGGAAAGAGAGAGAGGGAGAGGAAAGAGAGAGAGAGAGAGAGGGAGAGGAAAGGGAGAGAGAGAGAGGGAGAGGAAAGGGAGAGAGAGAAAGAAAGAGGGAGAGAGGGAGAGGAAAGAAAGAGGGAGAGGAAAGAAAGAGGGAGAGAGGGAGAGGAAAGAAAGAGGGAGAGAGGGAGAGGAAAGAAAGAGGGAGAGAGGGAGAGGAAAGAGAGAGGGAGGGAGAGAGGGAGAGGAAAGAGAGAGGGAGGGAGAGAGGGAGAGGAAAGAGAGAGGGAGGGAGAGAGGGAGAGGAAAGAGAGAGGGAGAGAGGGAGAGGAAAGAGAGAGGGAGAGAGGGAGAGGAAAGAGAGAGGGAGAGAGGGAGAGGAAAGAGAGAGGGAGAGAGGGAGAGGAAAGAGAGAGGGAGAGGAAAGAAAGAGAGAGAGAGGGAGAGGAAAGAAAGAGAGAGAGAGGGAGAGGAAAGAAAGAGAGAGGGAGAGGAAAGAAAGAGAGAGAGAGGGAGAGGAAAGAAAGAGAGAGAGAGGGAGAGGAAAGAAAGAGGGAGAGGAGGAAGGGAAATAGAGGGAGGGGAAAGAGGGGGGGAGAGGAAAGAGGGGAGAGGGAGGGGAGAGAGGGAGAGGGAAGGGAGAGGGGAGGGAGGGGAGAGGAAATAGAGGGAGAGGAAAGAGAGAGCGAGAGAGGAAAGAGAGAGCAAGAGAGAAAAAAAGCTATTATTCAAAAGGGGAAATGTAGTCCACTCAGTGGTAAAGATAGGAAAAAGCTGAATTTTATACTCCGGGACTAGGGGATTTTTTTCTTGCAGGGCACTTTGGGTTGTAGTTTAACCTATTGGCGGTAAGAGCAGTTTGCAGGAACAGCCGATGAGTTATAAGGTTGCTGCCTGATTCAGTAGCAAGCCTGGCATAAATTATTATGCACACAACCTTATACTCGTGCTGGAGATCTTGCAGATTTTTAAATTGCTAAACCCTCCACCCCTAAAAAAAGAAAACAAGCTGTTTGACAGTGCTGGCAAGCTGTCTGTGCATGCAGTTTTACAAGGTCTCTACGGAATTTATGTGGGTACATAATAGACTGAGCACAAATCAATGAGAATAAAGAAATACTGGTTTTATGCATTTACCTCCTGTTAAATGATTTCTTTAATCCCTTAACCCATGGCCTGTCAAATTGTCCTACAATTCTTAGTAACCATATCAAGGTGCTAATGAAACTTCACTGCTGTTTATTGGGGGCTAGTTTGTAACCTGGTTTGTGTCATTGCAAATCTAAAGATTTTATAGCTCATATTATTATTATTATCGGTTATTTGTAGAGCGCCAACAGATTCTGCAGCGCTATAAACAAATGCGGAGTACAACAAAACATTTATAGGGATCAAACGGGTAGAGGGCCCTGCCAAGAGTGACACCGTTGTATTAAGCTCTTAAGAAGGTGATCTACAAACAGCTGGGCTTTTAGGCTTACATACTAAGGGGGTAAAGAAAGGTTAGTGTAGGTTGTATGCATCCCTGAACAGAGTCTTTAGGGAGCGCTTGAAGCTTTCAAAACTAGGGGTGAGTCTTGTAGAGCGAGGCAGAGAGAGTGGTTCTGCTTGGATTGAGGCTCCTGAGCAGTTTTTACCTATGTGCATAGCCCCTTTCTCCAACATAGGTGTGTCCGGTCCACGGCGTCATCCTTACTTGTGGGATATTCTCTTCCCCAACAGGAAATGGCAAAGAGCCCAGCAAAGCTGGTCACATGATCCCTCCTAGGCTCCGCCTTCCCCAGTCATTCTCTTTGCCGTTGTACAGGCAACATCTCCACGGAGATGGCTTAGAGTTTTTTGGTGTTTAAATGTAGTTTTTATTCTTCAATCAAGAGTTTGTTATTTTAAAATAGTGCTGGTATGTACTATTTACTCTGAAACAGAAAAGAGATGAAGATTTCTGTTTGTAAGAGGAAAATGATTTTAGCAACCGTTACTAAAATCGATGGCTGTTTCCACACAGGACTGTTGAGAGGAATTAACTTCAGTTGGGGGAAACAGTGAGCAGACTTTTGCTGCTTGAGGTATGACACATTTCTAACAAGACTTGGTAATGCTGGAAGCTGTCATTTTCCCTATGGGATCCGGTAAGCCATTTTTATTAAATGAGAATAAAGGGCTTCACAAGGGCTTTAAAGACTGGTAGACATTTTTCTGGGCTAAAACGATTGATATATAAGCATTTTTAATACTTCATAGTTTTGAGGAGTTATTTTATTCTTGGGAATTATGTAAAATAACCGGCAGGCACTGTATTGGACACCTTTTTCACTGGGGGCCTTCTCTAATCATAGGCAGAGCCTCATTTTCGCGCCTCTATTGCGCAGTTGTTTTTGGGAAGCAAGACATGCAGATGCATGTGTGAGGAGCTCAGATACATAGAAAAAGCTTACAGAAGGCGTCATTTGGTATCGTATTCCCCTTTGGGCTTGGTTGGGTCTCAGCAAAGCAGATACCAGGGACTGTATAGGGGTTAAATATAAAAACGGCTCCGGTTCCGTTATTTTTAGAGTTAAAGCTTTCAAATTTGGTGTGCAATACTTTTAAGGCTTTAAGACACTGTGGTGAAATTCCTTCATACTTTTTCACATTTTCAGTAATAAAGTGTGTTCAGTTTAAAATTTAAAGTGACAGTAACGGTTTTATTTTAAAACGTTTTTTGTACTTTGTTATCAAGTTTATGCCTGTTTAACATGTCTGAACTATCAGATAGACTATGTTCTGTATGTGGGGGAAACCAAGGTTCCTTCTCATTTAAATAGATGTGATTTATGTGACACAAAATTTAGAGAAAATGATGCCCAAGATGATTCCTCAAGTGAGGGGAGTAAGCATGGTACTGCATCATCCCCTCCTTCGTCTACGCCAGTCTTGCCCACACAGGAGGCCCCTAGTACATCTAGTGCGCCAATACTCCTTACTATGCAACAATTAACGGCTGTAATGGATAATTCTATCAAAAACATTTTAGCCAAAATGCCCACTTATCAGCGAAAGCGCGACTGCTCTGTTTTAGAAAATACTGAAGAGCATGAGGACGCTGATGATATTGGTTCTGAAGTGCCCCTACACCAGTCTGAGGGGGCCAGGGAGGTTTTGTCTGAGGGAGAAATTTCAGATTCAGGGAAAATTTCTCAACAAGCTGAACCTGATGTGATTACATTCAAATTTAAATTGGAACATCTCCGCGCTCTGCTTAAGGAGGTGTTATCTACTCTGGATGATTGTGAGAATTTGGTCATCCCAGAGAAATTATGTAAGATGGACAAGTTCCTAGAGGTCCCGGTGCCCCCCGAAGCTTTTCCTATACCCAAGCGGGTGGCGGACATTGTAAACAAAGAATGGGAAAGGCCCGGCATACCTTTTGTCCCTCCCCCCTATATTTAAGAAATTGTTTCCTATGGTCGACCCCAGAAAGGACTTATGGCAGACAGTCCCCAAGGTCGAGGGGGCGGTTTCTACTCTAAACAAACGCACTACTATCCCTATAGAAGATAGTTGTGCTTTCAAAGATCCTATGGATAAAAAATTAGAGGGTTTGCTTAAAAAGATGTTTGTTCAGCAAGGTTACCTTCTACAACCAATTTCATGCATAGTTCCTGTCACTACAGCAGCGTGTTTCTGGTTCGATGAACTAGAAAAGTCGCTCAATAAAGATTCTTCTTATGAGGAGATTATGGACAGAATTCATGCTCTCAAATTGGCTAACTTTTACTTTAGACGCCACTTTGCAATTGGCTAGATTAGCGGCGAAAAATTCAGGGTTTGCTATTGTGGCGCGCAGAGCGCTTTGGCTAAAATCTTGGTCAGCGGATGCGTCTTCCAAGAACAAATTGCTTAACATACCTTTCAAGGGGGAAAACGCTGTTTGGCCCTGACTTGAAAGAGATTATTTCTGATATCACTGGGGGTAAGGGCCACGCCCTTCCTCAGGATAGGTCTTTCAAGGCTAAAAATAAACCAAATTTTCGTCCCTTTCGCAGAAACGGACCAGCCCCAAGTGCTACATCCTCTAAGCAAGAGGGTAATACTTCTCAAGCCAAGCCAGCCTGGAGGCCAATGCAAGGCTGGAACAAAGGTAAGCAGGCCAAGAAACCTGCCACTGCTACCAAGACAGCATGAGATGTTGGCCCCCGATCCGGGACCGGATCTGGTGGGGGGCAGACTTTCTCTCTTCGCTCAGGCTTGGGCAAGAGATGTTCTGGATCCTTGGGCGCTAGAAATAGTCTCCCAAGGTTATCTTCTGGAATTCAAGGGGCTTCCCCCAAGGGGGAGGTTCCACAGGTCTCAATTGTCTTCAGACCACATAAAAAGACAGGCATTCTTACATTGTGTAGAAGACCTGTTAAAAATGGGAGTGATTCATCCTGTTCCATTAGGAGAACAAGGGATGGGATTCTACTCCAATCTGTTCATAGTTCCCAAAAAAGAGGGAACATTCAGACCAATCTTAGATCTCAAGATCCTAAACAAGTTTCTCAAGGTTCCATCGTTCAAAATGGAAACTATTCGGACAATTCTTCCTTCCATCCAGGAAGGCCAATTCATGACCACGGTGGATTTAAAGGATGCGTATCTACATATTCCTATCCACAAGGAACATCATCGGTTCCTAAGGTTCGCCTTTCTGGACAAGCATTACCAGTTTGTGGCACTTCCATTCGGATTAGCCACTGCTCCAAGAATTTTCACAAAGGTACTAGGGTCCCTTCTAGCGGTGCTACGACCAAGGGGCATTGCAGTAGTACCTTACTTGGACGACATACTGATTCAAGCGTCGTCCCTACCACAAGCAAAGGCTCATACGGACATTGTCCTGGCCTTTCTCAGATCTCACGGGTGGAAAGTGAACGTAGAAAAAAGTTCTCTATCTCCGTCAACAAGAGTTCCCTTCTTGGGAACAATAATAGACTCCTTAGAAATGAGGATTTTTCTGACAGAGGCCAGAAAATCAAAACTTCTAAGCTCTTGTCAAGTACTTCATTCTGTTCCTCTTCCTTCCATAGCGCAGTGCATGGAAGTAATAGGTTTGATGGTCGCGGGCAATGGACATAGTTCCTTTTGCGCGAATTCATCTGAGACCTTTACAACTGTGCATGCTCAGTCAGTGGAATGGGGATTATACAGACTTGTCTCCGACGATACAAGTAGATCAGAGGACCAGAGATTCACTCCGTTGGTGGCTGACCCTGGACAACCTGTCACAGGGGATGAGCTTCCGCAGACCAGAGTGGGTCATTGTCACGACCGACGCCAGTCTGGTGGGCTGGGGCGCGGTCTGGGAACTCCTGAAAGCTCAGGGTCTTTGGTCTCGGGAAGAATCTCTTCTCCCGATAAATATTCTGGAACTGAGAGCGATATTCAATGCTCTCAAGGCTTGGCCTCAGCTAGCAAAGGCCAAATTCATACGGTTTCAATCAGACAACATGACGACTGTTGCGTATATCAACCATCAAGGGGGAACAAGGAGTTCCCTGGCGATGGAAGAAGTGACCAAAATCATTCAATGGGCGGAGACTCACTCCTGCCACTTGTCTGCAATCCACATCCCAGGAGTGGAAAATTGGGAAGCGGATTTTCTGAGTCGTCAGACATTTCATCCGGGGGAGTGGGAACTCCATCCGGAAATCTTTGCCCAAATTACTCAATTGTGGGGCATTCCAGACATGGATCTGATGGCCTCTCGTCAGAACTTCAAGGTTCCTTGCTACGGGTCCAGATCCAGGGATCCCAAGGCGACTCTAGTAGATGCACTAGTAGCACCTTGGACCTTCAACCTAGCTTATGTATTCCCACCGTTTCCTCTCATCCCCAGGCTGGTAGCCAGGATCAATCAGGAGAGGGCATCGGTGATCTTGATAGCTCCTGCGTGGCCACGCAGGACTTGGTATGCAGACCTGGTGAATATGTCATCGGCTCCACCATGGAAGCTACCTTTGAGACAGGACCTTCTTGTTCAAGGTCCGTTCGAACATCCGAATCTGGCCTCACTCCAACTGACTGCTTGGAGATTGAACGCTTGATTTTATCAAAGCGAGGGTTCTCAGATTCTGTCATTGATACTCTTGTTCAGGCCAGAAAGCCTGTAATTAGAAAAATCTACCATAAAATATGGAAAAAATATATCTGTTGGTGTGAATCTAAAGGATTCCCATGGAACAAGATAAAAATTCCTAAGATTCTATCCTTTCTTCAAGAAGGTTTGGAGAAAGGATTATCTGCAAGTTCTTTGAAGGGACAGATTTCTGCTTTATCTGTTTTACTTCACAAAAAGCTGGCGGCTGTGCCAGATGTTCAAGCTTTTGTTCAGGCTCTGGTTAGAATCAAGCCTGTTTACAAACCTTTGACTCCTCCTTGGAGTCTCAATTTAGTTCTTTCAGTTCTTCAGGGGGTTCCGTTTGAACCCTTACATTCCGTAGATATTAAGTTATTATCTTGGAAAGTTTTGTTTTTGGTTGCAATTTCTTCTGCTAGAAGAGTTTCAGAGTTATCTGCTCTGCAGTGTTCTCCTCCTTATCTGGTGTTCCATGCAGATAAGGTGGTTTTGCGTACTAAACCTGGTTTTCTTCCGAAAGTTGTTTCTAACAAAAACATTAACCAGGAGATAGTCGTGCCTTCTTTGTGTCCGAATCCAGTTTCAAAGAAGGAACGTTTGTTGCACAATTTGGATGTGGTTCGTGCTCTAAAATTCTATTTAGATGCTACTAAGGATTTCAGACAAACATCTTCCTTGTTTGTGGTTTATTCTGGTAAAAGGAGAGGTCAAAAAGCAACTTCTTCCTCTCTCTCTCTTTTTGGCTTAAAAGCATCATCAGATTGGCTTACGAGACTGCCGGACGGCAGCCTCCTGAAAGAATCACAGCTCATTCCACTAGGGCCGTGGCTTCCACATGGGCCTTCAAGAACGAGGCTTCTGTTGATCAGATATGTAAGGCAGCGACTTGGTCTTCACTGCACACTTTTACTAAATTTTACAAATTTGATACTTTTGCTTCTTCTGAGGCTATTTTTGGGAGAGAGGTTTTGCAAGCCGTGGTGCCTTCCATCTAGGTGACCTGATTTGCTCCCTCCCATCATCCGTGTCCTAAAGCTTTGGTATTGGTTCCCACAAGTAAGGATGACGCCGTGGACCGGACACACCTATGTTGGAGAAAACAGAATTTATGTTTACCTGATAAATTACTTTCTCCAACGGTGTGTCCGGTCCACGGCCCGCCCTGTTTTTTTAATCAGGTCTGATAATTTATTTTCTTTAACTACAGTCACCACGGTATCATATGATTTCTCCTATGCAAATATTCCTCCTTTACGTCGGTCGAATGACTGGGGAAGGCGGAGCCTAGGAGGGATCATGTGACCAGCTTTGCTGGGCTCTTTGCCATTTCCTGTTGGGGAAGAGAATATCCCACAAGTAAGGATGACGCCGTGGACCGGACACACCGTTGGAGAAAGTAATTTATCAGGTAAACATAAATTCTGTTTTTGTGGGATCAGTACTGCAAAAGCCACATGTTCTATATTGGTTTTTAGATAGCATAATTTTGCATTAGAAAGTCTGTTTTAAAGGACACTAAACACCTTTCATTCCCCTCCCTTTAATCATGGGAGCTGCCATTTACACTGCAGGTATGTGAAGGAGAGTTGCAAATAAGTCAGCACTGGAACGTAGTGAGATATAGATTTTAATATGGCAGAACCCATGACTAGAGGAAAGAACCTCAATACTACGCCTATAAAATGTATTTAAAGGGACATTAAACCCAAAAAAATTATTTCATGATTCAGATAGAAAATACAATTTTAAACAACATTCCAATTTACTTCTATTATCTAATTTGGTTCATTCTTTAGATATCTTTTTCTAAAGAAATAGCAATGCACATGGGTGAGCCAATCACATGAGGCATCTATGTGCAGCCCACCAATCAGAAGCTACTGAGCCTATCTAGATATGCTTTTCAGGAAAGAATATCAAGAGAATGAAGCAAATTAGATAAAAGAAGTAAATTAGAAAGTTGTTTAAAATGGTATTCTCAATCTGAATCATGAAAGAAAAATTTTGGGTTTAATGTCCCTTTAATCTTTAATATTTCTTCAAGTCAGAAGCAGTTTTTTTTTTAAGTTTCTGCTGTATAAGTTGTGACTTTAAAACACGTTTCAACCACCAATCAGCAAGCGCAACCCAGGTGCTGAACTAAAAATGGGCCGTCTCCTAAGCTTACAGTCCTGCTTTTCAAATAAAGATACCAAGAGAACGAAGACAAATTGCTAATAGGAGTAAATTAGAAAGTTGTTTAAAAGCACATGTTCTATCTGAATCATGAAAGAAAACATTTGGGTTTAGGTTCCCCTTTAATGTCAAATTGTAATATATTTATATTAAATGTATTTGTTCATGGTGAAACCATTAATGAGCTTGCAGAAGCCCTCCCTAGTAATTAGTGTAGTGGTTTTTATATAGCTGGGGCGTCCCTTTAGTAATGATTTGGTCACATGGAAATAGGACACCGGGGACAGTTTTACAGTTGCTATTAGAAAGTGATAGCCTTCTGATTTCAGCATTTAGATGAACAGGCTTGAAATTGTTGGCATGAAATACTAATTAAATACTGGAAATAATGTGTTTAAATAAAATAGTAATATTAGAAGAATATGGATAATTATCCTTCTCATTATTCATATTTATTTGTAATTGGCTACAGCATAGTAGACTTTTCAAATGAATTCCTGCACGGTTTTTAATGGCCCTATCTCTGTACTGTGCTTGATTTGCGTAACTTTGTAAATTATATTAAGAAAATGCCTGTGTTAAAGGGACATCAAACCCAAAACGTGCTCACTGCTGAATTTAGCTTCCTGCTTTTCAACAAAGTATAACAAGAAAAGAATGAAAATTTTGGTAATAAAATTGTATGATCTATCTGTGTTAAATCTAAACATTTTCTTTCATGATTCAAACATTTCCTTTCATCATTTAGACATGGAATACTCTTAAAGATTTTCCAATTTATTTCTTTGATCTAACTTCCTTTATTAACCCCTTCGTGACCAGACCACTTTTCCATATGTTGACCGTCTGGGACCAAGGCTATTTTTACATTTCTGTGGTGTTTGTGTTTAGCTGTAATTTTCCTCTTACTCATTTACTGTACCCACACACATTATATACCGTTTTTCTCGCCATTAAATGGACTTTCTAAAGATACCATTATTTTCATCATATCTTATAATTTACTATATATAAATGATATGATGACAAAATGGAAGAAAACACACTTTTTCTAACTGACCCCCAAAATCTTACACATCTACAACCACCAAAAAAACTCCTATGCTATATAGTTTCTAAATTTTGTCCTGAGTTTCGAAATACCCAATGTTTACATGTTCTTTGCTTTTTTTTTGCATAAATACAAGTAGCACTTTGCTATTTCCAAACCATTTTTTTCTCTCTCAAAATTAGCTCTAGTTACATTGAAACACTGATATCTGTCAGGAATACCTGAATATCCCTTGACATGTGTATATATATATTTTTTTTTAGTAGACAACCCAAAGTATTGATCTAGGCCCATTTTGGTATATTTTATGCCACCATTTCACTGCCAAATGCGATCAAATAAAAAAAAAAACCTTCACTTTTTCACAAACTTTAGGTTTCTCAGTGAAATTATTTACAAACAGCTTGTGCAATTATGGCATAAATGGTTGTAAATGCTTCTCTGGGATCCCCTTTGTTCAGAAATAGCAGACATATAGGGCTTTGGTATTGCTTTATGGTAATTAGAAGGCGGCTAAATGCCGCTGCGCGCCACAGGTGTATTATGCCCAGCAGTGAAGGGGTTAATTAGGGAGCTTGTAGGGAGCGTGTAGGGTTAATTTTAGTGTAGTGTAGTAGACACCCCCAAGTACTGATCTAGGCGCATTTTGGTATATTTCATGCCACCATTTCACCGCCAAATGCGATCAAATTAAAAACAATTGTTACATTTTTCACAATTTTAAGTTTCTCACTGAAATTATTTACAAACAGCTTGTGCAATTATGGCACAAATGGTTGTAAATGCTTCTCTGGGATTCCCTTTGCTCAGAAATAGCAGACGTATATGGCTTTGGCGTTGTTTTTTGGCAATTAGAAGGCCGCTAAATGCTGCTGCGCACCACACTTGTATTATGCCCACCAGTGAAGGAGTTAATTAGCTAGCTTGTAGGGAGCTTGCAGGGTTAATTTTAGCATTAGTGTAGAGATGAGCCTCCCACCTGACACATCCCACCCCCTGATCCCTCCCAAACAGCTCATTTCCCTCCGCCACCCCACAATTGTTCCCGCCATCTTAAGTACTGGCAGAAAGTCTGCCAGTACTAAAATTAAAAGGCTTTTTTAAATAATTGTGTAGCTCTGATGGACCCCCCCCTTAGCCCCCAACCTCCCTGATCTCCCCCAAACAGCTCTCTAACCCTCCCCCCGCTACGCTACCTATTTGCCGCCATCTTTGGTACAATTTTTTTTTTTTATTGCATTTTTCTGTAGTGTAGCTGCATTGCACATACAGGAACCGGATGCGGGTAGCGATGAGCCGCCTCCCTGCTAATGTTCCCACCAACGATCGGCTCCATCGCTACCGGTGCAGAGAGGGCCAGAGAGTGGCTCTCTGCATCGGTTTGTAAAAAAATGGTATTGCAGGATGCCTCAATATCGAGGCATCACTGCAATACCATAAAAGCAGCTGGAAGCAATCAGGATTGCTTCCACCACTTGAAACACCAGAGGACGTGCCAGGAACGTCCTTGGTCGTTAAGGGTCTGTTTTTGTAGGACGTTCCTGGCACGTCTTTGGTCGTTAAGGGGTTAAAAGAGGAAGGCTTAGGAGCAGCAATGTACTACTGGGAGCTAGCTGTTGATTGGTGGCTGCACATATATGACTCTTGTCACTGGCTCAATCTATGTGTTTAGCTAACTCCTAGTAGTACATTACTGCTCCTTCAACAAAGGATACAAAGAGAAAGAAGCGCATTTGATAATAGAAGATTATTTCAGAGTTGTTTAAAATTGCTCTGTTATGTCCTTTTTAAATGATTTTAAAATCTTTCCTTTCTTTATAGATGTTTAATAAAATAAACGATCTGTTGTAAGGAAAAAATAGGATAAAAATTGTGATAAAAATCTGTGCATTAAATATACAGTCCCTATGTCATTTATTTCATTTAGCATTTCCAATAAACAATATGCACATTTCATGAGATATTAGCGGATTTTGGGATTTCATATAAAATCATGTGCAAATGGATTTTTTTTTATAGACATGACGTTGAGAATTCCCCTCCGTCTGCTGCAGAGTTTGCCAGGTTTAGGAATATTTAAGAAATGTCTGTTCTGCTAAGCACTGCCAGATGACTGTAAATGAAACATTCTGCAGCTGATTCTGAAAGTTTTAGAATTGTGCTTCTTTGGGTACTAAGTGGGTGGCACCTTTGATAGCGCAGATTATGCATTCAGGTTGGATTTTTTCTCTCTCTCCGTGAAGATTTCCATACTTTGCTGCCTGCCTGTTAATCTGATTTATTTTGCCTTCTCATTGACAGCATTAGTTGCCTGGAGCAAAATTAAACCTGGCAGTAATTATCTCACCTAGCACAGCTAGCTACCTTGATTTGTGATAAAGTAAGCCCAAAAAAAATCTATACTTTCCTTGACATTTTGTAGGGAATTTTGACTCCTAATTGCTCTGCAAATGTAAAATTTAACCAATTAAAATGCTATTTTTTCTTCTAAAGTAATGATGGGACAACTTTCTAACACGTGTGAGTCGCAGATCATTAGATTAGAAGCCTTAAAGGGACACTGAACCCACTTTTTTTCTTTTGTGATTCAGATAGAACATGCAATTTTAAGCAACTTTCTAATTTACTCCTATTATCAATTTTTTCTTCATTCTCTTTGTATCTTTATTTTGAATAGCAAGAATGTAAGTTTAGATGCCGGCCCATTTTTGGTGAACAACCTGGGTTGTTCTTGCTGATTGGTGGATAAATTCACCCACCAATAATAAAGTGCTGTTATGGGTCTTAACCAAAAATTGGCTAGCTCCTTAGCTTAGATGCCTTCTTTTTCAAATAAAGATAGCAAGAGAACGAAGAAAAATTCATAATAGGAGTAAATTAGAAAGTTGCTTAAAGTTGCATGCTCTATCGGAATCACAAAATAATTTTTTTTTTTGGGTTCAGTGTCCCTTTAAAGGACTAGTAAATACACTTTATTTGCATAATCAACAAATGCTTGATAAAAAGACAATGCAATAGCAAACACTTAGTCTGAACTTCAAATGACTGGTAGATTTTTTTTCTGAAAAATGTCAGTTATGGGTCTTTCCTCTCCCCCTGTATCATGTGACAGCCATCAGCCAATCACAAATGCATATACGTATATTCTATGAGTTCTTGCACAGGCCCAGTAGTAGCTGGTGACTCAACGTGTAAATATAATAAGGACTGCACATTTTGTTAATAAAAGTAAATTGGATAGTTGTTTAAAATTGCCTTCTCTATCTGCATCATAAAAGTTTTTAATTTGAGTGTCCCTTGAGTCCTGGCCATTTTCAATACAAGTGCAACTCACGTGAGCTGCAGACTACCTACTTGCCATTGCTAAACAAAGCAGTGGCGTTTGCTATAACTGTATACATTTCAAAAGATTGTATTGTTTAACTACTAAGTAACTTACTGTGGCTTAAAGGGACAGTCTACGCCTTAGTCATCTTAAAGTCTTACCTTAGATTAAGCTGCAAATAGCCTCCTGCACCCCTTTCTATATCATGCAGCAGGAAGGGTAAAAAAGTTACTTTAAAATTAATATTGTTTCTGGCCGATTTGAAATGGCTGCCAAGCTCCACCCACCGATGACATCATGATCTGGGCTGCATCTATGCACTCTGCTGAATAGCATTGACAGTCTGTTGAATCCAACTAGTGAGCCTTTTGTGATAGGAAGCCATTTGCAGGCCAACTCGTGATGTCATCTGCTTTCCTACCCATTAGAAGTCCCGAGGGCCACATGTGCCAACGGGCCACTAGTTGTCCATACATGTTCTAAAGGGATGATGAAGGAACAGTAAGAAAATGATAGTAAAGGGACATAAAGCAGCTAATCGGTTATTTTCTTATTGCAGTGTTGCTTGCCTACACAAAGGGGTTAAAAACATAGTTAATCTCAGACACGGAGCTGAACATGGCCACAGAGAAAATCAGAATCTGCATATGTATATAGCCAGGTCGTGTTCAGCTTTGTATCAGCAGTTATGCTGCTAGTCTGGATAAGACTTTAAAGGAACTGTAAAAAATTAAACTTAAATTGATTGGATAGAGCATGACATTTTAAACAACTTTCCAATTTATTTCTGTTCTCAATTTTGCTTAGTTCTCTTGGTATCCTTTGTTAAAGAGCATTCATATGTGAGCTCAGGAGCGTGCGCGTGTCTTTAGCCATCTGGTAGCAGTGTTTGCAACATTGATTATAGCAATGCTCTACATAGTTACTTACACTACTACTATAGACTGCAATAGACACATGCATAGGGTTACTCTTTAATAAAGGATACCAGGAGAACTAAGCAAATTTGATAATAGAAGTAAATTGGAAAGTTGTTTGCAATTGCATGCTCTATCTAAATAATGACTGTTTAATTTTGACTTTACTGTCTCTTTAACTATGTGATAAATACATTTGTTTGTGGGTTTTATACCTAGACAGGTGTTGTTGGCTAGTAGACAAGGGGTGTGGCTAAGCATTCCCCAATTTCACTTCGGGAAACCATGTCTATTATAAAGCAGAGAGATCTGCAGAACTGACAGCAAGACTCAAACTGTGACAGTCCCGCTAAATGCAGAACAGATGTTGTGCACAAGTAGTTTACATTGTTATTATATGCACATAAATAAATACTGGTCATACATTTAACAGAAAAAAAAAGAATAATAAAAAAATAAATAAAAACATCATGATTGAATCTCCTTTGGCACAAGAATACTGTGATGCAGGAAGTACGCTGGGTTACTCATTTTTGCAGTTTCTTCCTTTTCCTTGGAACCGTCTCAAGATCAATATGTTTCTCCATCCCCCATAATATCGGCTTTTGTGCAGCTCTTGCTTCAAGATTTCAAAACCTCTCTCGCACAAAGCATGACTCATGAACAGCTTGTGTACCTGCTGAAAACAAAAGAATAGAGACCTATTGGTTTTTTACAGGTTACTTTGTGATCAGCTGGCGACAAGTTGTATACATTTTTAAAATACAGTGCTGCTTTTTTTTTTTTTTTTTTAAAGGGACAGTACACTGTAAAATTGTTTTTCCATTAATATATTTTCTGTAACTTGTTATACCAGCTGCAGAGTATAAAATGTATGAGAAATTGCATTTTCAGCTTTATTTGTGTATATGAAGTAGCTGGTTTTTGTGTTTTAAACCCTTTAAGGACACAGCTTTCTGTTTTGCTCAATTGTTTTATGACGGAAAAATTCCGTCATATGTCCTTAAGAGGTTTAAACCACAGCCTATTGAATGGGTTGAGCTTGCAGGTAATATCAGATCTCATTATGTTATCACTCTGTGTACACACATTCTTACTTATCTTTGATCTGTCTGTAAACCAAAGCCCAATACTTACGGAGAACAATGGAAATTTATCATAACTACCCTGCACCCTACTGGGAGTGTATTTTTTTTTTGCTGGCTGTGTTTACGAAGGATTATACATAGCTTAGACTCCAATATAGAAAATTTTCAGTATAGGTTGGGATACCACCGGCTAAATCAGCTATTTCAAATGCCAAAATAAGTGTAAAAGGAGCTACTTGTAAACAATTTAATACACTTCAGCAGGTGAAATGGATCATTAGGAACAATTAAAGGGGGAGAGCATTTTTGGATAAACTGTCCCATTTGAAGGGGCAGCCTACTTGATTATTTTTTTTATTGTTTAAAAAGATAGATATCGCCTTTACTACTCATTCCACAGCTTTGCACAACCAACATTGTTATATTTAATATACTTTATAACCTCTAACTTTGCCTGTTCCTAAGCGCCTGCAGGCTGCACCTTATCTCAGTGTTTTTGTTTTTTTTAATCTTGCACAACAACTAGATAGTGGCAGTTCATGTGTGCCATATAGATAACCTTGTGCTCATTCCTGTGAGAAATGATAATGGTTATGCAAGAACCAGCACTGATTAGCTAAAATGCAAGATTGTAAAAAGAACTGAAATAAGGGGGGCAGTCTACAGAGGCTTAGATACAAGGTAATCAATCACAGAGGTCAAATGTATATTAATATACTTGTGGTGTTTATGCAAAACTGGCGAATGGGTAATAAAGGGATTATCTATCTTTTTAATCAATAACAAATTTCAAATTATTGTGTAATTTCTTTTGAAACTATGGTTAGGGCATGGATTGCTACATTTTGTTTGACAATGAAAGTAAAAAGTACATGAAACTCAGATTTTATGATTTAGATAGAACATACATTTTTAAATAACTTTCCAGTTAATATCTTATCAATTTTGTTTAATTCTCTTGGTATCCTTTGTTGAAAGAGCAGCAATGCACTACTGGGAGCTAGCTGAACACATTGGGTGGGCAGTGACCAGGCATATATTTGCTGCTACAATCAGTAGCTAGGTACCATTAGTGCATTGCTCACCATGAGCATACCAAGGTATGCTTTTCAACAAAATATACTAAGAGAATAAAGTAGATTGGATAATATAAGTAAATTGGAAAATTGTTTAAAATAGCATGTTGTGTCTAAATCATAAGAGTCTCATTTTTACTTTAATGCTCTTTTAAAGGGATATGAAACCCCCAAAAAATATTTTTTGATTTAGTCAGAACAAACTATTTAAAATATGTTTCCAATGATCAAATTTCCATGATATTCTGTGTTGAAGAGATACCTAGGTAGGCAAGTGCAGCATTACATGGGAGGAAATAGTGCTGCCCTCTATTACTCTTGCAAATGGGTGACATTCTTACAGAACTGCTGCGATATAGTGCTCCAGAAATGGTCTGACTCCTAAACATACGTCCCTGCTTTTCAACAAAAGAAACTGAGAACAAAGAAAAAATAAGTTAATTAGAAATTTGTTTAAAATTGTATGCTCTATCTGAATCATGAGAGAAAAACATTTGTGTTTTATATCCCTTTAAAAACAAAATTTTAATTTCTCACGCTTTAATTCTGCTTTCATAATTTATTGCGCTTGCTTCTCCTGTAATTGAGCCCTTACAATTGATTGTTTTGCTTCCTCCTGTGACGGTGAACGGCGTCGTTCTGTCTCTGCAATCCGTTACAAAAT
This sequence comes from Bombina bombina, assembly GCF_027579735.1. Classification (NCBI taxonomy): domain Eukaryota; kingdom Metazoa; phylum Chordata; class Amphibia; order Anura; family Bombinatoridae; genus Bombina; species Bombina bombina. The sequence continues at coordinate 1,501,021,467 of NC_069499.1, forward strand.
GAAACTCATTTATATTCATCCCCTAGCTGGCCACTGCAGTAACAATGGTTAGAAGATAAATAGGCACAAGTGGCTTTTCATGGGATGTGTTTCTGGGCTATTTGTTTTACAATGCATTCTTTATTTGCAGATATTAGACATTTATAGTAAACTAGTCCTAAAGCCTGTGTACACGGGCCATTTCTCCAACATAGGTGTGTCCGGTCCACGGCGTCATCCTTACTTGTGGGATATTCTCTTCCCCAACAGGAAATGGCAAAGAGCCCAGCAAAGCTGGTCACATGATCCCTCCTAGGCTCCGCCTTCCCCAGTCATTCTCTTTGCCGTTGTACAGGCAACATCTCCACGGAGATGGCTTAGAGTTTTTTGGTGTTTAAATGTAGTTTTTATTCTTCAATCAAGAGTTTGTTATTTTAAAATAGTGCTGGTATGTACTATTTACTCTGAAACAGAAAAGAGATGAAGATTTCTGTTTGTAAGAGGAAAATGATTTTAGCAACCGTTACTAAAATCGATGGCTGTTTCCACACAGGACTGTTGAGAGGAATTAACTTCAGTTGGGGGAAACAGTGAGCAGACTTTTGCTGCTTGAGGTATGACACATTTCTAACAAGACTCGGTAATGCTGGAAGCTGTCATTTTCCCTATGGGAACCGGTAAGCCATTTTCTTAGTTTAAGTAAAAGAATAAAGGGCTTCATTAGGGCTTAAAAAACTGGTAGACATTTTTCTGGGCTAAAACGATTACTTTACTAAGTATATTTGGCAGATTATTACTTTTAATAGTTGTTAAATCTTGGGGATTGTTTTAATAAAAACGGCAGGCACTGTATTGGACACCTTTTTCACTGGGGGCCTTTTCTAGTCATAGACAGAGCCTCATTTTCGCGCCTTTAATGCGCAGTTGTTTTTGGAAAGCATGGCATGCAGATGCATGTGTGAGGAGCTAAGAACCACTGAAAAAGCTTATAGAAGGCATCATTTGGTATCGTATTCCCCTCTGGGCTTGGTTGGGTCTCAGCAAAGCAGATACCTGGGACTGTATAGGGGTTAAATGTAAAAACGGCTCCGGTTCCGTTATTTTAAGGGTTAAAGCTTTCAAATTTGGTGTGCAATACTTTTAAGGCTTTAAGTTACTGTGGTGAAATTTTGGTGAAATTTGAACAATTCCTTCATACTTTTTCACATATTCAGTAATAAAGTGTGTTCAGTTTAAAATTTAAAGGGACAGTAACGGTTTTATTGTAAAACGTTTTTTTTGTGCTTTGTTGACAAGTTTAAGCCTGTTTAACATGTCTGAACCATCAGATAACGATGTTCTATATGTATGAAAGCCAATGTGTCTCCCCATTTAAATATATGTGATATATTTGTGTCATAATGTCCAAACAAAGTAGGGATAATAATGCCATAGATATGATATTGCCCAAGATGATTCCTCTAATGAGGGGGGTAAGCATGGTACTGCATCATCCCCTTCTGTGTCTACACCAGTTTTGCCCACACATGAGGCCCCTAGTACATCTAGTGCGCCAATACTTATTACCATACAACAATTAATGGCTGTAATGGATAATTCTATTGCATGCATTTTTTTCCCAAAATGCCTACTTATCAGAGAAAGCGTGATTGCTCTGTTTTAAACACTGAAGAGCAAGAGGACGCTGATGATATCTGTTCTGACATACCCTCACACCTATCTGAAGGGGCCAGGAGGGAGGTTTTGTCTGAGGGAGAAAATTTCAGATTCAGAGAAAATTTCTCAACAAGCAGAACCTGATATTGTAACTTTTAAATTTAAATTTCAACATCTCCACGCACTACTTAAGGAGGTATTATCTACTCTGGATGATTGTGACAATTTGGTCATTCCAGAGAAATTAGGTAAGATGGACAAGTTCCTAGAGGTTCCGGTGGCCCCCCGATGTTTTTCCTATACCCAAGCGGGTGGCGGACATAGTAAATAAGGAGTGGGAAAGGCCCGGCATACCCTTTGTCCTCCCCCTATATTTAAGAAATTAGTTCCTATAGTCGACCCCAGAAAGGACTTATAGCATACAGTCCCCAAGGTCGAGGGGGGCGGTTTCTACTCTAAACAAACGCACTTCTATTCCTATAGAAGATAGTTGTGCTTTCAAGATCCTATGGATTAAAGGTTAGAGGGTTTGCTTAAAAAGATGTTTGTTCAGCAATGTTACCTTCTACAACCAATTTCATGCATTGTTCCTGTCACTACAGCTGCGTGTTTCTGGTTCGAAGAACTAGAAAAGTCGCTTAATAAAGAATCTTCGTACGAGGAGGTTTTGGACAGAGTTCAAGCTCTTAAATTGGCTAACTCTTTTTTATTTTAGATGCCGCTTTGCAATTAGCTAGATTAGCAGCGAATAATTCAGGGTTTGCTATCGTGGCGCGCAGAGCGCTTTTGCTTAACATCCCTTTCCAAGGGTAAAACACTGTTTGGCCCTGACTTGAAAGAGATTATTTCAGGCATCACTGGGGGAAAGGGCCACGCCCTTCCTCTGGATAGGTCTTTTAAGGCTAAGAAGAAGCCAAATTTTCGTCCCCTTTCGCAGAAACGGACCAGCCTCAAATTCTACACCCTCTAAGCAAGAGGGTAAATACTTCTCAACCAAGCCAGCCTGGAGGCCGATGCAAGGCTGGAACAAGGGTAAGCAGGCCAAGGTCACCTGCCGCTGCTACACAAACAGCATGAAGTGTTGGCCCCCGATCTGGGAAGGATCTGGTGGGGGGCAGACTTTCTCTCTTTGCTCAGGCTGGGGCAAGAGATGTTCAGGATCCTTGGGCGCTAGAAATAGTTTCTCAAGGTTATCTCCTGGAATTCAGGGAACTACTCCCAAGGGGAAGGTTCCACGGGTCTCAATTATCTTCGAACAGGCATTCTTACACTGTGTAGAAGACCTGTTAAGCATGGGAGTGATTCATCCTGTTCCATTAGGAGAACAAGGGATGGGTTTTTACTCCAACTGTTCATAATTCCCAAAAAAAGAGGGAACATTCAGACCTATTTTAGATCTCAAGATTCTAACAAGTTTCTAGGGGTTTCATCATTCGAAATGGAAACCCTTTCGAACGATCCTTCCTACCATCCAGGAAGGTCAATTCATGACCACGGTGGACTTAAAGGATGCGTACCTACGTATTCTATCCACAAGGAACATTTTCGGTTCCTAAGGTTCGCCTTTCTGGACAAGCATTACCTGTGGCAACTTCCATTCGGATTAGCCACTGCTCCAAGGATTTTCACAAGGGTACTAGGGTCCCTTCTAGCGGTGCTAAGACCCAAGGGGCATTGCAGTAGTACCTTACTTGGACGACATCCTGATTCAAGTGTCGTCTCTGTCAAAAGCAAGGGCTCATACGGACATTGTCCTAGCCTTTCTCAGATCTCACAGGTGGAAAGTGAAAATAGAAAAAAGTTCTCTGTCCCCGTCAACAAGAGTTCCCTTCTTGGGAACAATAATAGTTTCCTTAGAAATGAAGGTTTTTCTGACAGAGGCCAGAAAATCAAAACTTCTAAGCTCTTGTCAGGTACTTCATTCTGTTCTTCTTCCTTCCATAGCGCAGTCCATGGAAGTAATAGGGTTGATGGTTTTGCGGCAATGGACATAGTTCCTTTTGCACGAATTCATCTAAGACCATTGCACCTGGGCATGCTCAGACTGTGGAATGGGGATTATACAGACTTGTCTCCGACGATACAAGTAGATCAAATAACCAGAGATTCACTCCGTTGGTGGCTGACCCTGGACAACCTGTCACAGGGAATGAGCTTCCGCAGACCAGAATAGGTCATTGTCACGACCGACGCCAGTCTGGTGGGCTGGGGCGCGGTCTGGGAACCCCTGAAAACTCAGGGTCTATGGTTTCGGGAAGACTCTCTTTCTCCCGATAAACATAATGGAACTGAGAGCGATATTCAATGCTCTCAAGGCTTGGCTCGACTAGCAAAGGCCAAATTCATAAGGTTTCAATCAGGTTATCATGACGACTGTTACATATATCAACCATCAGGGGGTAACAAGGAGTTCCCTGGCGAAGGAGGAGCATCCGGGGGAGTGGGAACTCCATCTGGAAATCTTTGCCCAAATAACTCAATTATGGGGCATTCCAGACTTGGTTCTGATGGCCTCTCGTCAGAACTTCATGGTCCCTTGTTACGGGTCCAAATCCAGGGATCCCAAGGCGACTCTATTGGATACAATAGTAGCACCTTGGATCTTCAACCTAGCTTATGTATTCCACCGTTTCCTCTCATTCCCAGGGCTGGTAGCCAGGATCAATCTGGAGAGGGCTTCGGTGACCTTGATAGTTCCTGTGTGGCCACGCAGGACTTGGTATGCAGACCTGGTGAATGTGTCATCGGCTCCACCATGGAAGCTACCTTTGAGGACAGGACCTTCTTATTCAGGGTCCATTCGAACATCCGAATCTGGTTTTCCTCCAACTGACTGCTTGGAGTTTGAACGCTTGATTTTATCAAAGCGTTGGTTTTCAGATTCTGTAATAGATACTCTTATTCAGGCTAGAAAGCCTGTAACTAGAAAAATTTACCATAATAATATGGAAAAAATATATCTGTTGGTGTGAATCTAAAGGATTCCCATGGAACAAGATAAAAATTTCCTAAGATTCTTTCCTTTTCTACAAGAAGGTTTTGGAGAAAGGATTTTCTGCGAGTTCTCTGAAGGGACAGATCTCTGCTTTATCTGTTTTACTTTCACAAAAGGCTGGCAGCTGTGCCAGACGTTTAAGCGTTTGTTCAGGCTCTGGTTAGAATCAAGCCTGTTTACAGACCTTTGACTCTTCCCTGGAGTCTTAATCTAGTTCTTTCAGTTCTTCAAGGGGTTCCGTTTGAACCCTTACATTCCATAGATATTAAGTTATTATCTTGGAAAGTTTTGTTTTAGGTTGCAATTTCTTCTGCTAGAAGAGTTTCTGAGTTATCTGCTCTGCAGTGTTCTCCGCCCTATCTGGTCCATGCAGATAAGGTGGTTTTTACGTACTGAGCCTGGTTTTCTTCCGAAGGTTGTTTCCAACAAAAATATTAACAGGAGATAGTTGTACCTTCTTTGTGTCCGAATCCAGTTTCATAGAAGGAACGTTTGTTACACAATTTGGACGTTTGTCCGTGATCTAAAATTCTATTTATATGCTACAAAGGATTTCAGACAAACATCTTCCTTGTTTGTTGTTTATTCTGGTAAAAGGAGAGGTCAAAAAGCAACTTCTACCTCTCTATCTTTTTGGCTTAAAAGCATCATCAGATTGGCTTATGAGACTGCCGGACGGCAGCCTCCTGAAAGAATCACAGCTCATTCCACTAGGGCCGTGGCTTCCACATGGGCCTTTAAGAACGAGGCTTCTGTTGATCAGATATGTAAGGCAGCGACTTGGTCTTCACTGCACACTTTTACCAAATTTTACAAATTTGATACTTTTGCTTCTTCTGAGGCTATTTTTGGGAGAAAGGTTTTGCAAACCGTGGTGCCTTCCATCTAGGTGACCTGATTTGCTCCCTCCATCATCCGTGTCCTAAAGCTTTGGTATTGGTTCCCACAAGTAAGGATGACGCCGTGGACCGGACACACCTATGTTGGAGAAAACAGAATTTATGTTTACCTGATAAATTACTTTCTCCAACGGTGTGTCCGGTCCACGGCGACCCCCGCCCTGGTTTTTTAATCAGGTCTGATGATTTATTTTCTTTAACTACAGTCACCACAGGTATCATATGATTTCTCCTATGCAAATATTCCTCCTTTACGTCGGTCGAATGACTGGGGAAGGCGGAGCCTAGGAGGGATCATGTGACCAGCTTTGCTGGGCTCTTTGCCATTTCCTGTTGGGGAAGAGAATAATCCCACAAGTAAGGATGACGCCGTGGACCGGATACACCGTTGGAGAAAGTAATTTATCAGGTAAACATAAATTCTGTTTTTTCACCCCTTGCTCTCTCTCGATCCCCCATCTCTTTTGCTCTCTCCCCCTCTCTTTTGCTCTCTCTCTCCCCCTTTTCTTTTGCTCTCTCTCTCTCTCTCCCCCCCTCTCTTTTGCTCTCTCTCTCCCCCCTCTATTTTGCTCTCTCTCTCTCCCCTTTCTTTTGCGCTCTCTCTCTCTCTCTCTCTCTCTCTCTCTCTCTCTCTCTCTCTCTCTCTCTCTCTCCCCCTCTCTTTTGCTCTCTCTCTCCCCCTCTCTTTTGCTCGCTCTCTCTCTCCCCCCCCCTCTCTTTTTTTGCTCTCTCCCCCTCTTTTTTGCTCTCTCTCCCTCTCTTTTGCTCTCTCTCCCTCTCTTTTGCTCTCTCTCCCTCTCTTTTGCTCTCTCTCCCTCTCTTTTGCTCTCTCTCCCCCCTCTCTTTTGCTCTCTCTCTCCCCCCCTCTCTTTTGCTCTCTCTCCCCCCCTCTATTTTGCTCTCTCTCCCCCCTCTCTTTTGCTCTCTCACCCCCTCTCTTTTGCTCTCTCTCCCCCCCTCTCTTTTGGCTCTCTCTCTCTCCCCTTCCCCCCCTCTCTTTTGCGCTCTCTCTCCCCCTCTCTTTTGCGCTCTCTCCCCTCTTTTGCGCTCTCTCCCTCTTTTGCGCTCTCTCCCCTCTTTTGCGCTCTCTCCCCTCTTTTGCGCTCTCTCCCCTCTTTTGCGCTCTCTCCCCTCTTTTGCGCTCTCTCCCCTCTTTTGCGCTCTCTCCCCCTCTTTTTTGCGCTCTCTCCCCTCTTTTTGCGCTCTCTCTCTCTTTTGCGCTCTCTCCCCTCTTTTGCGCTCGCTCTCTCTCTCCCTCTCTTTTGCTCTCTCTCTCCCCTCATTTTCTCTCTCTCTCCCCTCTTTTTGCTCTCTCTCTCCCCCTCTCTTTCTCTCTCTCTATCCCCCATCTTTTGAGCTCTCTCAAGTCCGTCGTCCCGCACGGCCCCCGCCCGCGTCACGCCCCCTCACACGCCGGTCGGCCCCAGATGCCAGCCAGGTCAGTCTGTTAAAGGCCAGGTGTGTTTGTCCTCACGCAGTCTCTACTGCGCATGACAGCTTCGGACAAACACACTTGGCCTTTTATATTATAGGATTACTTTAAAGGGACATGAAACCCAAAATTCTTTCATGATTTAGGTAGAACATACAATTGTAAACAACTTTCCAGTTTACTTCTATTCAAATTTGCTTTATTCTCTTGGTATAATTTGTTGAAGGAACAGCAATGCACTACTGGTTATTAATTGAACACATGGGTGAGCTAATGACAAACGGTATAAAAATGCAGCCACCAATCAGCAGCTAGAACCTAGGTTGTTTGCTGCTCCTAAGCTTACCTAGATAAACGTTTCAGCAAAGGATAACAAGAGAAGGAAGCATATAAAATAGTAGAAGTAAATTTTGATTTTTTTTTTTTTAAATTGTATTTTCTCTCTAAATCATGACTGTCTAATTATGACTTTATTGTCCCCTTTAATGTCCCTTTTAAATGATATTTGAAATGAAGCCCCTCTATATGTGTCCATTTGTCCAGAACTTTATGTTATCAAAATAGAAGTGTACAGAACTATATAACAAGAACCTAGCTGAGTAAATGTGGTGATAACTTCACTTTTCTCATGAGATTTCAATTTCCTTTTTAGAGAGTGAGAATAAAGGAGAAAAAAAACAAAAAACGTGTCAGCTACTGTTTCCTATAACTCAAATGAACCCTGCTGGAATTGTATAGGAAAAGTGTGTAGTAGTTCATCCACTAAGGTAGTTTGAATAGGATTGTGTATTTAGCTATAGTTTTTTAAACATCGTTTTGGAATAATTACTTTTCTAATGAATGATAGTTACAAAAGGTTCAGAGGTACTTGATCTGCAAATTCAGTTCCTTTTGCCCATAGATAGAACCAAACTTCTTTTCCTGGAAATGTTCATTAATAAATTCACACAATCAAAAAGAAATTGGCAGTTTTGCAAGAATATTATCCATTTGTAAGAGCACTAGAATGAAGCCCAGTTTGATAATAGAAGTCAATTGGAAACCTTTTTATGCTATGTCTGACTCACAGGTTTCATATCTCTTTAAATAACATTAAATCGTTCATGAAATATATAGTAAAGAAAAAAATTAATTGCGCATTATAAATGGATTAACATAAAGAAAAACAATAGATGGAGTCAGAGGCTGTTTGCCAGCTTAAAGGGACAGTATACTCCAATTTTCATATAACTGCATGTAATAGACACTACTATAAAGAATAATATGCACAGATACTGATCTAAACATCCAGAACCGTTTAAAAACTTACTTAGAAGCTACCATTTTAGCTCTATTAAAAAGGCTAACTGTTAAAAAAAAAAAAAAAAAGTTGTATAGGCTATATAAATGGATTATTTACAAACCATTTACGCAAAGAGAAATCTAGTGTCTAATGTCCCTTTAAACCTTAACTAACTGCCTTTCCACGCTGTGGCCATTTTGCGCTTATAAGCCCCACCCACAAGTGACCTATACTTTTGAACCAAGATGGCGGTCTTCTATTGCTTGTAAGTCAAACAACCATCTGCTCTACTCAGGCACCAGGCCTGTTCGTTATATTTGTGTAAGGCAACAAAGCCCCTTTGATGTGGTTTTGGTTGTAACGGTTTAGAAGAGAAGGTAATGCTGTAAATCATGTTGCCACAATTAATTTACCAAACAGGTGTTTTAACTGCTTGTAATAGAAACATGAAAACACAGCATAAGAGAAATAATAAGCTTTTTTCTGTAATACATTTGGGCAATGAAACAAATTGGATCTCAATAAATAATTTAGCTGGACCACAACCATATTTCCATCTTTTATGCAGTATATTACATTTTCATCTCAGGAATAAATACACATTATTTGGATCTGGCTATTTAGAGTAGGTGAAATGGGACAAAGCAGCCATATAGCTAAAATTCCATATACTCCACAACAGATGAGTGAATTTGTCCATCATGAACAAAGTAATTTATGGTTCACTGTAACACAGATGGTTTAGTTTGTCTTATATCCTTAAAAATATTCTGACATTGTAATAGAAAATGTTTAATTAGATCTAATAACATGTACATAAACATTTAACGCAATAGTCTAGTCAAAATTAAACTTTCATGATTCAGATAGAGCATGCAATTTTAAGCAACTTTCTAATTTACTCCTATTATCAATTTTGCTTTGTTCTCTTGGTATATTTAAATGTAAGCTTTGGAGCCGGCCCATTTTTGGTTCAGCACCTGGTAGCGCGTTGCTGATGGGTATCTAAATGTAGCCACCAATCAGCAAGTGCTACCCAGGTGCTGAACCAAAAATGGGCTGGCTTCTAAGCTTCTGAACTGACAGTGTTTTTGGCCCCACAGAAGTTTTTGCCGATGGGAGAGCGCTGGCTGTACTCAGGGCCGCGCAATAGTAAGCAGAACCCCTCCGGGAGACCGTTATCTGTCAGTATCATTTACACTCTATGTCTAATAACAACTGTTATGGAGCTCTTTGATGACTGCCTTATTAATATATGGGCGCAACACCTATATAATAGGTTAAATGTACACATTTTCATGCAAGATTTTGCTTTACTCCTGTGTGCCATTGTGTTCATATTCATCTGCCATATATCTTTAAAGTGAACTTCCATTACTTTATGCGTGCAGTCAACCCCACATTGGATTGTTTGTTACCAAACTTTTGACTTTCAACACACCAATCAGCCCTTTCTTGTCTCACAATTTCTGCTTTCCTCTTTTCATTATCCGTGCAATAGGCAGCACCGATATTAAATTGGGCCTTTTGGGAAGGACTTTATTATTTAATTAACATGGAGGAGACACAATTTTACTCCCTTGTACCGGTGACTAGCAGAGATGAACCTGTAACGGATTTGGCTAGAATATTTTCCACCAGCAAATCTGATTTCACATTAAGTGATTTGTTTCAGGACAAGGATAAACTGTGTATTAAAGAGACAAAACTACAGTGGGACATTTGGACATTAAACAAATATATAGACCTCAAAATGATTACCCATAGGGTCTGAGGATATCCAAATATCCCACTTTTGAAGTGGATGACACTGACTTTATTGATTCTTGGAACATTATTTTGGATGAATGCTCTAACAGACTTATGATTTTATTGGTTGTTTATAAAATCTAAATTGCTAAGTAATGTTAGAGATGAGATTAATACAATCCAATAGAATTAAATAAGCGGAAATCAAGAGATAGACTACCCAAGATTTAATGGGGTCCTTAGAAAATCAGTTGAGGAGACTAGAACCTTAGTGATGAACATCAAACACACTAAGTATTTACGGGATCAAAACGACTATGATACAAATACTGTCCATGTCTGGAATAGATCCCAAAGATTTACCACACGCAGACATCAAAACAGGAGTAGGAGTCGAGGTAGATCCGAAATAGGAAGCAGGGGACATAGATCTAATAGTGGGCCCAGGGTTACTCTTCTCAGACAGTGATGTAGATTCAGGTGATGATGGACATTTTGCAGAGAGGAATCATGATACTGAGGTTTCTGGTATATTGAAAAATACTAAAAGTACCTATGATAATTCCCACACAAAAGTGGGGCTACTGAAAGCAATGATATTACCAGTTTATCAGTAAAACCTAAAGAACCTAACAAATATAATGCTCTATGGGGGCGAGTTATACTGCAGACACCATCCCTAATGCTCACTCCATATCCAATAGTCAGAGCAGGTTTTTCCAATGAACCCGAGGAACCTTCAGAGGGGGAGGGGTCACCCAGTCTCACACACAGCAAAACAGATATCCTTTGAGAGGTCCAAACCAACCAACAAATACAAACATCAGTGTGATCAACTTATCTAGTTTTGTTCTCACAGAATCTCAAAACCAGGCTATTAAGCTTTGGTCTTGGCTTTGTGCCAGCTACTAGATTCAATCTTTTCAAGACAATGCTTGATGTGAACAAACTAGTAAAGAAATATCACACTGAAAAAAACATTTCTCTGATTGTGATGATAATTTTTCTCCTAACCAAGGTGACTCATTAAAACTTCAAGTACCAAGAGTCAATTTGAATTCTGAGTTTTCTTTTGCAGAGACATGCAATGTTATTACCATGGATAGCCTATCTAGAGGACGGCTATGGTAGTCAGACTGAGAATCACATTACTAAACATGGAGGCTTCAAGCAGCCTTCTACATTCTATCCTGTCCCACAGCAGGGGTCCCCTTGTCGAGAAATTCTATAACGAGTTGAGAAGATTTACGGTTACTGGCGTTAAAAATAAAAACTCGTCAGATGAAAACCTCTCTAGATCTGAGAGGTCAGCCTTGGAGGAACTTCTCAATAACAAAGATATAGTCATTAAGGCTGCTGACAAGGGGGGCTCTGTTGTGTTACAGGATTAGAGTCACATACAGGGATGAGGCCTTGCGCCAACTCACTGACACCTCACAACTATACAGTACTTACTTTCAATCCGACAAGACAATACCAAGGGAACTTATGCACCTTCTGGATGAAAGGTTTTGAAGCAGGTTTCTTTGACCGAGATACCTTTAGAGTATCTACTATGTTTCAACATCCGGTCACCCCTGTTTTTCACATCTACCGGAAGGTGCATAAGTCCCTGGTAGAGATTCAGGGGACGACCAATTGTGAGTGGTATCGGTTCCCTGTTTGAACATCTATCTGAGTGGGTTGATGACATTCTATGCCCTTTGGTACAGTCCCTACCTAGTTTTCTACAGGATACAAAACACGTTTTAAGAGTCATGAAAGACATTCAATGGGAGCCAGTAACAACTCATGGGTTACGGTTGATGTAACCGCTCTTTATTCTTCTATACCCCATGACCTGGGGTATAGAAGCCCCTAAAGTATATAATGTTGAATTATTCCAATTTGAGCCCAGATTTCCAGAAGTACATTGTGGAGGTGACAAGGTTTTTAATATGCCCACAACTATTTTGGTTTGAGGGGGTTTTCTATCCTTCAGGGGTGTGGGACAGCTATGGGGGCGAAGTTTGCCCCCTCCTATGCCAACCTGTACATGGGTTGGTGGGAGCTGTCCCACATCTATGGGATGGAACCCCTTTAGACCCAATATTGCTTACTACGGTCACTTTATTGACGACCTCTTACTCATTTGGAGGGGGGAACAAGGTGGCATTAGCAACTTTCTGACATAATCAATCAGAACAATCTAACCTAAAGTTTTACCTCTGAAAACTCAATCATCCACAATAAATTTTTTGGATATTACACTTAAAGGGACTTGAAGCTGGTACCATAGAGAGCAGCATTTACAGAAAACTATTTCTGGAAATTCAGTGGCTCCATGGTCGTAGCTGTCATCCTAAGAACTGACATATCTCCATAGCTAAGGGCAGCTGATTAGAGCCAAGAGAACTGTTCCACTAATGAGACATTTAAGGAACATCAGGAGGACCTCTTAGAACGCTTGACCCAACGTGGTTATCCAAAACGAGTACTCAATAGAGCTGTCAGAGAAGTAAAAACAGTTGATCGCACCTCCCTCCTTGAGGTTAAGAAAACAGACAAAGCTATCCACAATGACAACAGACAAGTGACATTCGTAACTGATTATAGTTCTGACTACCAGTCCATTTGTAATATAGTGAAAAAACACTTTAAGTTACTGGTACAGACGACAAATTAGTGGAATGTGTGTCTGAAGGCATGAGATGTTCATACCGACGGAATAAAACTTTGGGTAATTTCTATCTCCCACAGTTTTGGCCAACCCCCAACAATCTGGAAGTTCTTGGTTAACTAACCGAGGAATGTACAGATGTGGTAGCAACAGATGCAAGGCTTGTGATTATATTGTCATAGCGGACACCTTCACCTCAATGGTGACACAAAAAACATATGACATAAATTATTGCCTAAACTGCACATCACATCATGTGATCTACCTGATAACCTGTACTTTGTGCCATGTTCAGTACGTGGGTCTCACAACAAGAGACATCAGGTCTAGAATTAGGGAACATTTGTCCACTATAATGTGGGCAAATCGTCATCTCCCATAGTACAACATTTTGCACAAGTACATCAGAAAGATGTATCATCCTTCAGGTGGTTGGCCATAGATCATATTCCTTACCCTAAAAGAGGGGGAACAGACAAAAATAGGAGAAACGTGAAATGCTCTGGATTTTAAACTCTCCACTAAAATTCCTCTTGGGCTAAATGCAGAATATGATCTCATTAACTATTGGGAATAATACAATAATAATAAGAATTTTAGATTAAAATATCAGGTTCATAATGACAACTTTTTTGGTTTGGTTTGGTGTTTATCTTTAATACTCACTTGTGCATTTTTTGCTCCCCCGTATATACCAATTTTTGGTTGTAAAGTTATATATATATAATTACTGTTATATTTCATAGGAGGGGGCATCTCATGCACATGTAATCTCTAGTCCGTGCAGTCACTTACTCATTGGATCATTTCTATACCATCTCTTAGCTATATTCAGTTAATTACATTTTACACAATTTTCTATTGAAATCCAATTAGGAAGATAAATGTATGTGTTTTGTGCTATGATGCTTCTCTGTAACATCTGTTTTGTTTGTTTTTGTTTATTTGAAACAATGTATTTATCTTGCAATACAGGTATGCAAGGGGTTATTTTTAGGCTTGTTAAAGTTTGTGCACACAGTTCAATACAAGATCATCACAATGGGTGTGTTCTTTGTTTTACCAATGGGTGTTTAGTACACCCTTTTTAAATGCACATGTGTGTTATGTTTTTTATCAGTAGTGATTACGGCGTGTAGCCGAAACGCGTATGCTGAATTTCTTGTGTGCCTTCCCTCCTGGATTTTAACTTTTTCCAATAAAGGCTGAAGTTTTAAAATTTGTGTATTTGCTTCCATCTATTCTGGTTTGGTCTGGCTTCTAAGCTTACATTCTTCCTTTTTCAAATAAAGATACCAAGAGAATGGAGAAAAAAATGATAATAGGAGTAAATTAGAAAGTTGCTTAAAATTGCATGCTCTATCTGAATCATGAAAGTTTCATTTTGACTAGACTATTCCGTTTATGTCCCATGTTCCTGTAATTTAACTCTAAGAATTGTGTAATTTCCAAGTCCGCTAAGTTTCTATAAAGTAGTGGGCACCACCATCTTGAAACCTAGGTTTCCCTTAGCTAATCTGCTACATATCTGTCCATAACTGGCTTTCACAGTGCATTTTATACTATCATTGGGACGGATCACAATCCTGTAGCAAAATTTAGCAAATTATCTATAAAATCCCATAGATTTTAATGGTGTATCTTTAGAAAATCATTTGATATGTTTTTATAAGGGATTGTGATCAATCCCCATTATGACAGTGGCTAACCTTGTTTTCTGCAGACAAATGCCCTAATTGGCTCCTCCAAGCAAGGCAAATGGTGAGCGGAGTTTGGCTATAGATAATGAATTGCACTAAAAAGAATGGTAATTTGTTTTAAAAATGTTGTCTTGCTATTTGAAAGCAGCACACCAGAAATGGTTTGTAATTACAAGGTGTTGCTTTCCCTTTATAGGGACACTAAAGCCACATTTTTTTCTTTCATGATTCAGATAGAGCATGCAATTTTAAGCAACTTTCTAATTTTCCTCTATTATCAATTTTTCTTTGTTCTTTTGCTATCTTTATTTAAAAAAGCAGCAATCTAACCTAGGAGCCGGCCCTTTCTTGGTTCAGGGTGCTGGATAGCACTTGCTGATTGGTGACTACATGTAGCCACCAATCAACAAGCGCAACCCAGGAGCTGAACCAAAAATAGGCCGTCTCCTAAGCTTACATTCTTGCTTTTTAAATAGATAGCAAGAGAACTAAGAAAATTTGATAATAGGAGTAAATTAGAAAGTTGCTTAAAACTGCATGCTGTATCTAAATCATTAAATAAAAAATTGTGGGTTTAGTGTCCCTTTAAGTGTCTGTCTTGTAATTGTCACAAGTGCACAAAACCTAGTAATAGACTGAATGCTATCTGCGTTTTTCTCCCTACATTTATCCACTTGGCGCACGGATTTAAAATGAAAAGTGTTTTTATAATTTGTTACTGCCTGGTTTCCGCGCAATAAGAACATATGTAATGTGCCTCTTTATTTCAGTCCTGAACATTGCTGATTTAAACAAAAGTGCCGCCCACTCCACCACTGAAACGAATCTGTCTGCGGAGAACTCTTATTGATTCACACCTATGGCAGCTTTGGATCTGTGCAGAAATTCTTCACATTAACTCATCGGCAGGCTGGCATTTTGGCTGGCAGCCCTTGGGCTAAAACTTCTCTGTCCCTGGCATGTCTTATTCTGGCACTTTCTAACCTGCATGTAAATCACATTACACACATAGCAAATGCTTTTCTGATGTTGAAAGTGTTGTGATTCAAAGCTATAATTCTAGGCTGAATGATATATTATGAGTCCATATTAATCATCTTGTGACAACGGTATTCTATTCTACTCCTGCATGTGCTATAATTCTAGTATATGATGTAATGAAAGAATGACAATGGTGTATACTGGGTAATGGGGCTTCAGTTATTTGTAGAAAGGGACAGTCAAAATGAAATGTTCATGATTAAAGGGACATTGTACTGTAAAATTATTTTCCTATTAAAGGGACACTGAACACAATTTTTTTTCTTTCATGATTCAGATAGAGCATGCAATTTAAAGCAACTTTCTAATTTTACTCCAATTTTTCTTCGTTCTCGTGCTATCTTTATTTGAAAAAGAAGGCATCTAAGCTAAGGAGCCCATACGCGGGACAGCACTTGTTTATTGGTGGGTGAATTTATCCACCAATCAGCAAGAACAACCCAGGTTGTTCACCAAAAATGGGCCGGCATCTAAACTAACATTCTTGCTTT
Organism: Bombina bombina; assembly: GCF_027579735.1. NCBI lineage: Eukaryota > Metazoa > Chordata > Amphibia > Anura > Bombinatoridae > Bombina > Bombina bombina. The sequence goes on from NC_069499.1 coordinate 1,501,037,350, forward strand.
TCAAATAAAGATACCAAGAGAATGAAGAAAATGTGATAATAGGAGTAAATTAAAATTACATGCTCTATCTGAATCACGAAAGAAAAAATTTGGGTTCAGTTTCCCTTTTAATGTGTTTCCAATTACGTGTTATACCAGCTGCAGAGTATAAGACATATAGAAATTGCTCCTTTAGGTTTGTTTATGTATGAAAAAGCTGATTTTGCTGATTGACGCATCAATCCATTGTATTTAAGAACATGCCCATGTAAATAAGCTGAGCCTACAGAAATAGCAGCCCTATTCTTATCTATATTTCTTTACATGAGTCTCCTTATATTATTTGTCAGTACACAATGGCCAATACTTAAAGGGCCAGTTTACTCAAATTTTTTCTCCCCTTTAATTTGTTCCCAACGATCCACTTTACCTGCTGGAGTGTATTACATTGTTTACAAGTAGCTCCTTTGCCCTTATATTGGCATTTGAAATAGTTGATTTAGCATGTGGTATCCCCACCTATTCTGAAAGTTTGTGGCCGCAGGTCCAAGCTATAGATAAGCTTTGTAAACACAGCCAGCAGAAGAAATTACACTCCCAGTGGGATATATCAGAGATAAGGTAATACAATGTTGATTTTCCATTGTTCTCTCCAAGTACTGGTGATTGTTTTAAGGACAGATATAAGATAAAGAAGCAGGTATATGTACACATGGTGATAAAGTAATGAGATCTGATTCTACCTACAAGCTCAACCCATTTTATTAGGTTATGGCTTCAAAACATAAAATCAGAGCTTTAATATACACAAATAAACCTTAAAAAGCTAATATTCATACATTTTTTTACTCTGCAGTTGGTAAAAAAAAGCAATTGTAAACACATTAAGGGAAAAACTTTTTTACAGTATACTGTCCCTTTAAAGGACCAGTCAATACAGTAGATTTGCATAATCAACAAATGCATGATAAAAAGACAATGCAATAGCACTTAGTCTGAACTTCATATGAGTAGAAGATTTTTTTTTAAATAAATTTCAGTTATGTCTATTTCCACTCCACCTGTATCATGTGACAGCCATCAGCCAATCACAAATGCATATACGTATATGCAGTGAATTCTTGCACATGCTCAGTATCAGCTGATGACTCAAAAGTGTAAATATAAAAATACTGTGCACATTTTGTTAATGGAAGTAAATTGAAAAGTTTTTTTAAAATTGCATGCTGTATCTGAATATTGAGTTTTTTAATTTTGATGTGAGTGTCCCTTTAAAGGGACACTAAACCCAAATGTTTTCTTTAATGATTTAGATAGAGCATGCAATTTTAAGCAACTTTCTAATTTACTCCTATTATCAATTTTTCTTCGTTCTCTTGTTATCTTTATTTGCAAAAGTAATGTTAGGGTTTTTATTTTCTTTCATGTAATTAGCAAGAGTCCATGAGCTAGTGACGTATGGGATATACATTCCTACCAGGAGGGGCAAAGTTTCCCAAATGCCTATAAATACACCCCTCACCACACCCACAAATCAGTTTTACAAACTTTGCCTCCTATGGAGGTGGTGAAGTAAGTTTGTGCTAGATTCTACGTTGATATGCGCTCCGCAGCAGGTTGGAGCCCCGTTTTCCTCTCAGCGTGCAGTGAATGTCAGAGGGATGTGAAGAGAGTATTGCCTATTTGAATTCAATGATCTCCTTCTACGGGGTCTATTTCATAGGTTCTCTGTTATCGGTCGTAGAGATTCATCTCTTACCTCCCTTTTCAGATCGACGATATACTCTTATATATACCATTACCTCTACTGATTCTCGTTTCAGTACTGGTTTGGCTTTCTACTACATGTAGATGAGTGTCCTGGGGTAAGTAAGTCTTATTTTCTGTGACACTCTAAGCTATGGTTGGGCACTTTTATATAAAGTTCTAAATATATGTGTTCAAACATTTATTTGCCTTGATTCAGGATGTTCAACGTTCCTTATTTCAGACAGTCAGTTTCATATTTGGGATAATGCATATGAATAAATAATTTTTTTCTTACCTTAAAATTTGACTTTTTCCCTGTGGGCTGTTAGGCTCGCGGGGGCTGAAAATGCTTCATTTTATTGCGTCATTCTTGGCGCGGACATTTTTGGCGCAAAATTTTTTTCTTTGTTTCCGGCGTCATACGTGTCGCCGGAAGTTGCGTCATTTTTGACGTTTTTTTGCGCCAAAAGTGTCGGCGTTCCGGATGTGGCGTCATTTTTGGCGCCAAAAGCATTTAGGCGCCAAATAATGTGGGCGTCTTTTTTGGCGCTAAAAAATATGGGCGTCACTATTGTCTCCACATTATTTAAGTCTCTTTGTTTATTGCTTCTGGTTGCTAGAAGCTTGTTCACTGGCATTTTTTCCCATTCCTGAAACTGTCATTTAAGGAATTTGATCAATTTTGCTTTATATGTTGTTTTTTCTTTTACATATTGCAAGATGTCCCAGATTGACCCTGAGTCAGAAGATACTTATGGAAAATCGCTGCCTAGTGCTGGATCTACCAAAGTTAAGTGTATTTGCTGTAAACTTGTGGTATCTGTTCCTCCAGCTGTTGTTTGTAATGAATGTCATGACAAACTTGTTAATGCAGATAATATTTCCTTTAGTAATGTTACATTACCTGTTGTTGTTCCATCAACATCTAATAGTGTTCCTGTTAACATAAGACATTTTGTTTCTAAATCCATTAAGAAGGCTATGTCTGTTATTCCTCCTTCTAGTAAACATAAAAGGTCTTTTAAAACTTCTCGTTTTTCAGATGAATTTTTAAATGAACATCATCATTCTGATTCTGATAATGATTCATCTGGTTCAGAGGATTCTGTTTCAGAGGTTGATGCTGATAAATCTTCATATTTATTCAAAATGGAATTTATTCGTTCTTTACTTAAAGAAGTCTTAATTGCATTAGAAATAGAGGATTCTGGTCCTCTTGATACTAAATCTAAACGTTTAAATAAGGTTTTTAAATCTCCTGTAGTTATTCCAGAAGTTTTTCCTGTCCCTGATGCTATTTCTGAAGTAATTTCCAGGGAATGGAATAATTTGGGTAATTCATTTACTCCTTCTAAACTTTTTAAGCAATTATATCCTGTACCATCTGACAGATTAGAGTTTTGGGACATCAAGGTTGATGGGGCTATCTCTACTCTTGCTAAACGTACTACTATTCCTACGGCAGATAGTACTTCCTTTAAGGATCCTTTAGATAGGAAAATTGAATCCTTTCTAAGAAAAGCTTACTTATGTTCAGGTAATCTTCTTAGACCTGCTATATCTTTAGCGGATGTTGCTGCAGCTTCAACTTTTTGGTTAGAAGCTTTAGCGCAACAAGTAACAGATCATAATTCTCATAGCATTGTTAATCTTCTTCAACATGCTAATAACTTTATTTGTGATGCCATCTTTGATATCATTAGGGTTGATGTCAGGTATATGTCTCTAGCCATTTTAGCTAGAAGAGCTTTATGGCTTAAAACTTGGAATGCTGATATGTCTTCTAAGTCAACTTTGCTTTCCCTTTCTTTCCAGGGTAATAAATTATTTGGTTCACAGTTGGATTCTATTATCTCAACTGTTACTGGAGGGAAAGGAACTTTTTTACCACAGGATAAAAAATCTAAAGGTAAATTTAGGTCTAATAATCGTTTTCGTTCCTTTCGTCACAATAAGGAACAAAAGCCTGATCCTTCACCCGCAGGAGCGGTATCAGTTTGGAAACCATCTCCAGTCTGGAATAAATCCAAGCCTTTTAGAAAACCAAAGCCAGCTCCAAAGTCCACATGAAGGTGCAGCCCTCATTCCAGCCCAGCTGGTAGGGGACAGATTACGATTTTTCAAAGAAATTTGGATCAATTCAATTCACAATCTTTGGATTCAGAACATTGTTTCAGAAGGGTACAGAATTGGCTTCAAGATAAGGCCTCCTGCAAAAAAATGTTTTCTTTCCCGTGTCCCAGTAAATCCAGCGAAGGCTCACACATTTCTGAAATGTGTTTCAGATCTAGAGTTGGCTGGAGTAATTATGCCAGTTCCAGTTCTGGAACAGGGACTGGGGTTTTATTCAAATCTCTTCATTGTACCAAAGAAGGAGAATTCCTTCAGACCAGTTCTGGATTTAAAAATATTGAATCGTTATGTAAGGATACCAACATTCAAAATGGTAACTATAAGGACTATCCTGACTTTTGTTCAGTAAGGGCATTATATGTCCACAATAGATTTACAGGATGCATATCTGCATATTCCGATTCATCCAGATCACTTTCAGTTTCTGAGATTCTCTTTCCTAGATAAGCATTACCAGTTTGTGGCTCTGCCGTTTGGCCTAGCAACAGCTCCAAGGATTTTTACAAAGGTTCTCGCTGCCCTTCTGTCTGTAATCAGAGAACAGGGTATTGTGGTATTTCCTTATTTGGACGATATCTTGGTACTTGCTCAGTCTTCACATTTAGCAGAATCTCATACGAATCGACTTGTATTGTTTCTTCAAGATCATGGTTGGAGGATCAATTTACCGAAAAGTTCATTGACTCCTCAGACAAGGGTAACCTTTTTAGGTTTCCAGATAGATTCAGTGTCCATGACTCTGTCACTAACGGACAAGAGACGGCTAAAATTGATATCAGCTTGTCGAAACCTTCCGTCTCAATCATTCCCTTCGGTAGCCTTATGCATGGACATTCTAGGTCTTATGACTGCTGCATCGGACGCAATCCCCTTTGCTCGTTTTCACATGCGACCTCTTCAGCTCTGTATGCTGAACCAGTGGTTCAGGGATTACACAAAGATATCTCAATTGATATCTTTAAAACCGATTGTACGACACTCTCTGACGTGGTGGACAGATCACCATCGTTTAGTTCAGGGGGCTTCTTTTGTTCTTCCGACCTGGACTGTGATTTCAACAGATGCAAGTCTGACAGGTTGGGGAGCTGTTTGGGGGTCTCTGACAGCACAAGGGGTTTGGGAATCTCAAGAGGTGAGATTACCAATCAATATTTTGGAACTCCGTGCAATTTTCAGAGCTCTTCAGTCATGGCCTCTTCTAAAGAGAGAATCGTTCATTTGTTTTCAGACAGACAATGTCACAACTGTGGCATATATCAATCATCAAGGAGGGACTCACAGTCCTCTGGCTATGAAAGAAGTATCTCGAATACTGGTATGGGCGGAATCCAGCTCCTGTCTAATTTCTGCAGTTCATATCCCAGGTATAGACAATTGGGAAGCGGATTATCTCAGTCGCCAAACGTTACATCCGGGCGAATGGTCTCTTCACCCAGAGGTATTTCTTCAGATTGTTCAAATGTGGGGACTTCCAGAAATAGATCTGATGGCTTCTCATCTAAACAAGAAACTTCCCAGGTATCTGTCCAGATCCAGGGATCCTCAGGCGGAAGCAGTGGATGCATTGTCACTTCCTTGGAAGTATCATCCTGCCTATATCTTTCCGCCTCTAGTTCTTCTTCCAAGAGTAATCTCCAAGATTCTGAAGGAATGCTCGTTTGTTCTGCTGGTGGCTCCAGCATGGCCTCACAGGTTTTGGTATGCGGATCTTGTCCGGATGGCCTCTTGCCAACCATGGACTCTTCCGTTAAGACCAGACCTTCTGTCTCAAGGTCCTTTTTTCCATCAGGATCTCAAATCCTTAAATTTGAAGGTATGGAGATTGAACGCTTGATTCTTAGTCAAAGAGGTTTCTCTGACTCTGTGATTAATACTATGTTACAGGCTCGTAAATCTGTATCTAGGAAGATATATTATCGAGTCTGGAAGACTTACATTTCTTGGTGTCTTTCTCATCATTTTTCCTGGCATTCTTTTAGAATTCCGAGAATTTTACAGTTTCTTCAGGATGGTTTGGATAAAGGTTTGTCTGCAAGTTCCTTGAAAGGACAAATCTCTGCTCTTTCTGTTCTTTTTCACAGAAAGATTGCTAATCTTCCTGATATTCATTGTTTTGTACAAGCTTTGGTTCGTATAAAACCTGTCATTAAGTCAATCTCTCCTCCTTGGAGTTTGAATTTGGTTCTGGGGGCTCTTCAAGCTCCTCCGTTTGAACCTATGCATTCACTGGACATTAAATTACTTTCTTGGAAAGTTTTGTTTCTTTTGGCCATCTCTTCTGCTAGAAGAGTTTCTGAATTATCTGCTCTTTCTTGTAAGTCTCCTTTTCTGATTTTTCATCAGGATAAGGCGGTGTTGCGAACTTCTTTTAAATTTTTACCTAAGGTTGTGAATTCTAACAACATTAGTAGAGAAATTGTGGTTCCTTCATTGTGTCCTAATCCTAAGAATTCTAAGGAGAGATCATTGCATTCTTTGGATGTAGTTAGAGCTTTGAAATATCATGTTGAAGCTACTAAGAATTTCCGAAAGACTTCTAGTCTATTTGTTATCTTTTCCGGTTCTAGGAAAGGTCAGAAGGCCTCTGTCATTTCTTTGGCATCTTGGTTGAAATCTTTAATTAATCATGCTTATGTCGAGTCGGGTAAAACTCCGCCTCAAAGGATTACAGCTCATTCTACTAGGTCAGTTTCTACTTCCTGGGCGTTTAGGAATGAAGCTTCGGTTGATCAGATTTGCAAAGCAGCAACTTGGTCTTCTTTGCATACTTTTACTAAATTCTACCATTTTGATGTGTTTTCTTCTTCTGAAGCAGTTTTTGGTAGAAAAGTACTTCAGGCAGCTGTTTCAGTTTGATTCTTCTGCTTATAATTTCAGTTTTTTTCATTATAAGATTTTAACTTTATTTTGGGTGTGGATTATTTTCAGCGGAATTTGCTGTCTTTATTTTATCCCTCCCTCTCTAGTGACTCTTGCGTGGAAGATCCACATCTTGGGTAGTCATTATCCCATACGTCACTAGCTCATGGACTCTTGCTAATTACATGAAAGAAAACATAATTTATGTAAGAACTTACCTGATAAATTCATTTCTTTCATATTAGCAAGAGTCCATGAGGCCCACCCTTTTTGTGGTGGTTATGATTTTTTTTGTATAAAGCACAATTATTCCAATTCCTTATTTTTTTATGCTTTCGCACTTTTGTCTTATCACCCCACTTCTTGGCTATGCGTTAAACTGATTTGTGGGTGTGGTGAGGGGTGTATTTATAGGCATTTTGAGGTTTGGGAAACTTTGCCCCTCCTGGTAGGAATGTATATCCCATACGTCACTAGCTCAGGTAAGTTCTTACATAAATTATGTTTTTACAGCAATGGTAGTTTTTTTTTTTTTAAAGGTAAAGTTAGATTTTTTAATTAATTTCTCGGGTAAGTTTTTTTTTTTATTTTTTGTTAATGGTAGTGTCTATTTTGGGTTAGCTTAGGGGGTGTTAGGTTTGGAAGTTTAGATGTTAGTGAGTTAATTTGCGGTGGGGGTGTGGCGGTTTAGGGTCCAATAGTGTAAAAGCTTACTTTGCGGTGGGGGTGTGGCGGCTTAGGAGTTAATAGTGTAAAAAGTTACTTTGCAATGTGGGGAGGCGGTTTAGGGGTTAATAGTGTAAAGAGGTAGTTTGCAATGTGGGGGAGGGTTGGTGTTTTAGGGGTTCATAGTGTAGTTTAGTGCAACAGTTTCCTTTGGACAAACTCTTTTTTTAAATTTTTTTATTTGAGCAGTAAATGCGATTGCGCGATCGGATTTACTTTCAACTTGTAATGTGAGCGCAAATTAACGCTCAATTCTACTCATAGAAGATATGGGGATTATAAATTACCTCAAGTTTTTGCAAACAAATTTGTGGTAATTTTAACAGTGCGTCACTTCTAATATGGATTTGAACATAAAGAACACGGCGATAGCGCTCCACTCGTAATTTAGGCCTTAATGTTTTAGTATGCAATTATCCTAAAATGTCTGCGTCTGAAAACATTTTTGGAGTGCCCCACAATACTTTTTTTTTTTTTAATGATATTGGTACAAATAAATTAACTGATTCTCTGTGTCTGTCTGACCAGTGCCCACCTATCTGTTCTCTCTCTCTTTCAACATGCCTACCTCTATCTATGTATATATATCACTCGGTCTGTTTACATCTATCTATACTTCTATACATCTCTCTGTCTATATGTCTATCTATCTGTCTGTCTTTATATACATCTGTCTGTCTTTATTTATATATATCTGTCTGTCTTTATTTCTATTCACCTCTCTGTCTTTATATCTATACATCTGTCTGTCTTTATTTCTATACATCTGTCTGTCTTTCTATTTATAAATCACTATCTCTCTATATAATCTCTCTATCTATATATCAATCATATTTTTTTCAAATAAAGGACCCCCCCCCATCAGTTTCTGTTCTTAACATCAACATTTGCAAACACCATTGAAAATCCTGCAAGTTTCTCACATGCACAGCCTTGGAGCCGCATTTCAGGAATAATGTATGCAGATTTACAGTCAGCCAAATTTGAAATTCAGACAACAAGAGGGTTAGGGTATAAAAGTCAAAAAGCAATTTCTATTCAGATGAAATGAAAAACAAATGGCTAAAAGGAATAGAAAAAGGACAATTTTATAAAGCTGGAAGAAATTTAACTTTTATATATTTTCTCTAATTGCTTTTGGATCAAAGTCAAATATCCTCTCCCCCTCCCCTCTCTGGTGCATTTCAACAATTCCTTTGTAATCCCCTTCATAAACAGCTTAGTTTGATGGAGAAGATCATCCATTTCTGGCAAAATGGTTGGCCGATGTGAGTCTCTGATTTTCATTTTGTGCTTTACGGAACAGCTGCGTGTGCTCTGTTGTTACATTAACCTAATGAAACCATTTAAGAGGGACCTGCGGAATATGTGCCATAAACCATTTTGTATCTGCTTCCTAAACATCCAAAACCGTGTCCTCAAAACTATCCAGCGGCTTCTGATGTATGACAAATGGGCAGCCTAGTTAGAGTCACTGGCATCATAATTATGGCTCTATTAAATCCTGGGATTATTATTTTTTTGGCCAAGCCAGGATATGCACATAAGGGCTGGATATTTCTAGTAACTTATCCACTTAAAAATTGTATTTTACTCATCCTGAAAACAAATCCTTTTATATTTGTAAGTATGTGTACTTGGCTCCCAACCTCAGCCTTCCATTCTGCCATATAAAGGGACTTTATATCCAAAACTGAACTGTATTTACATTTTTTTTTGCATACACTTATTTTAGAATATAAGCATCTAACAAAAGCTATCAGATTTTAACTGTGCAAGTTCATGTGAAGAATATCTAGATTTGCTCCATGCACCAAGATTTTAAACAAAATCATTTCTGCTCAGATTGCTGGGTGTGCTTTGTAACACTGGCACATTATGCTGTAGATATCACTATCAGTTCCCTGAGCAGACTTGCTTTTTGATATGCTTGTACTTGAAGTATAATAAAATAGGCCTCGTGCACAGGCACAGTAAAAGTTTGTACTGCAAAAATGCTTCTGTTCAAAATTTAAATGTATTGGATTGTCCCTTTTATCAAAGCATTTGGTTCTTTAGATATACGTTTCTTTGGCTAGAAAATACATACAAAACAGTGTAATGGGCTATCGGAGTAGAATGACACAGGCAACCTAACCCAGAACAGACTCTACTAGGGTCCCCACAAACCCCTACTTACACCTGTTGGCTAAGAGAGGTGATTGGGTGTAATTGGGTGGATAGCTGTAATTAGTCCTCCGTTTTAATTTTTTATTAAAGGGACGTGAAAGTCAAACTTTCCTGGATAAGACAGAGCATGCAGTTTCAAGAGACTTTCATTTTACATTATTATTATTATTATTATTATTACTATTGCATTGCCTTTGTTTTCTTGTTGAAAAGCAGACATACAGCAAGGTACTACAGGGAGCCTACACACATATGCCTCTTGTCATTGGCTCACAAGATATGTTTAGCAAAGTGACAGTTGTGCATTAGCGTTCTAGAGCGGACTTTGTGTTTATGCATGCAAGAGTACAATAATACAATGCTCTATCGTATTTGTACCCTTCTGTCCCTTTAATTGCTTTTTGTATGTAATATAATGTGTGTGACTTTTTCCTAAAAAGGAATTTGAATCAGACATGGATCACTGTAGCGAGCTGATTTTTTACTTTGACTTTACAGATCACTACATGTAGGAATCAGGCTGATAAGAGAATAAAAATAAATAAATAAATAAATAAATAAATAAAAAAAATAACTCACTTGTTATAGTGCAGTTTCTTTAACTGTTTATGTTCCTTTAAAATCAGGGGTTGAAAATTTAAAGGAGCTTGGAAGTCGTGACACCTAAATTCCTATTATAGTTCAATTATAGAAATAGTATATGGCAGGTTCCTCCGTACACTTTTTATGACTTCTACTTTTTAAACAAATATGCCAACTCCTGCTTATATGCTGTTCCTGTTTTATAATCTACAAGCAATTCTAGGGAATGTTTCTGAGGTTCAGCCAAGGTTACTTATGTAGGGGGTGAGGGGTGCAATTCGGTAGTAGTGGAATCACAAATGAAATATTTTGGGATTAATTTCCCTTTAATATTAACATGTTTATTGTGAAATACATTTGTTGCATAACCTGATAGTTTTTGTTTTTTAAAGGGACACAAGATTTAAAGGGACAGTCTAACCAGAATATGTTTAAAAAGATAGATAATCCCTTTATTACCACTTCCCTAGTTTTGCATAACCAACACAGTTATATTAATATACTTTTTACCTCTGTGATTACCTTGCATCTAAGCCTCTGCAAACTGCCCCCTTATTTCAGTTCTTTTGACAGACATCTATTTTAGCCAATCAGAGCTGGCTCATTGGATCTCCATGTGCGTGAGCACAGTGTTATCTATATCTCAGACATGAACTAATACCCACTAGTGGTGAAAAACTGTTAAAATGCCTAGACTGTCCCTTTAATAATCTGCTAGGGCTGTACAGTACACTGCTGAGCAGCGGTTTCTGGCATTCAGTGATTACAATTTTTTTTTTTGCTTTAGCATTTTTGAAGCGCCAAGATCAGAACATACACAAATTCTGTGCCAATCTTTGTGCTTACACTCTATGCACAGAGCATGCCCATCAGATATGTTTTTTTAACATGCTTAAACATTGTAAAGTGTCTTGTTGTCTTTACAGCCCTAATATTTTTGGCTTCCATGTCCCTACTGACCGTTATATCCCTTTAACAGCTGACAGTATAATTCTTGTAAAGTTGTAGAGCTTTGGCAGACATTAATTATACCTGATTTTTAGATCAGTATCCTGTGCATCTTATTCTTTATAGCAGTGCCTATTACATACAGTTATATAAAAATTGGTGTATACTGTCCCTTTAAAGGAACATAAAAATGCAAAAAAAAGGAAATGTTTTAATAATTTAGAGCATTTTATTGTTACACTATTGCACATTTATATAAATATTTATCATATATAACTAATGCAAAAGAGTAAAATGTAGTTAAATTCAGCTCCAAAGCATCAATGCACTACTAGGAGTGAGCTAAGACATCTGATGAGCCAATGACAAGAGGTATATGCATGTAGCTCTCAGTAGTGCATTGACTACCTTTGTATTCTTGTCGACAAAGGATACCAAGAGAACAAAATAAATTTGATCAGACGCAAAAGGAAATACTCTTAGAAAATAATGTAATGCTCTGTCTGGACCTTAAAGTTTAATTTTAACGTTAAGTTTGCCTTCAAGTCTGCAGTTTACATTATAAGTGTCTTGTTTTCCAATACAATTTACTAATTTAGGTGCCTGTCCTAACCTCATCAGTCTTTAGCTTGCCTGACATCTCTCATTGTGTGGCACTCGGTTATTGCGTTACAAGCACCCCTGCCGCCGGTGACATAATTCTGGCATACTGCTTCCTTCTAAATGCCACAACAAGAGGTTGCGCCTTATCTTAAGGTGAAATAGTTGCTAGGGTAATGTGCGCAGTTAGTGATCATGGTGACAGCAGTAGAATCATAGAATAGCACAGTCTGCATTATTTGCTTTGTGTTTAGCAGTACAGCTATAGTTTTATAGATGTTATAACCAAAAACGTGGTAGAATAGAGTTTCCAGAGACTGATACATTTATTTGAGATATATATATATGATTTTTATTTCATTTCTTATGCTAGATTTTTTTTTGTTTTGTTAGGGGTAATGGAGGTTATTGCTCTGGTTCCTATACTGGAAGATTAAAGGGATACTAAACCCAATTTTTTTCTTTTATGATTTAGAAAAAGCATGCAATTTTAAGCAATTTTATAATTTACTCATTATCAATTTTTGTTCGTTCTCTTTGTATCTTTATTTGAAAAAACAGGAATGAAAGCTTAGGTGCCGGCCCATTTTTGGTTCACACCCCTAGATAGCGCTTGCTGATTGGCTACATTTAACCACCAATCAGCAAGCAGTACCCAGGTGCTGAACTTAAAATGGGCTGGCTCCTAAGCTTTCATTTCTGCTTTTCAAATAAAGATACCAAGAGAACAAAGAAAAAGTGATAATAGGAGTAAATTAGAAAGTTGCTTAAAATTGCATGCTCTATCTGAATCATGAAAGAAAACATTTGGGTATAGTATCCCTTTATGTGAATCTCTTGCTATGGATTGACTTAAAGATACATTCAACTTTTAATTTAATTCCCCATAAAATGTTTTAAACTATACAGAATTAAGAACTTTGCAATGCATTTTCATTATCTATTTTGCCTAGTTTTTTTCTGTAATTGCTGTGTTTCCACTCTCTCCAGAGAGCTTGTAGTACATTGTATGGAATACAGAACCCTAGCAATCCTGCATGCTGCACCGTGATAGGCTGATATGTACAGGAGCTTGTTTATATCTCTCTCTCTAATTGGCTACAGCAAATGAAGTAGAAAACCATGCAAGAAGCTTTTTAATCGTTATGTTACTTCATAATTCCACCCTGGCACAACTCTATGGAGAACACTGTATTTATATACAACTGACAAGGTACTAAAGAAGATAAGCCAGCTGACTCGAAGCTTTTTATACCTAGAAAAAAACCTATATGTTAAACAATGGAATAATCTATAACTAAAAAGTGCTATGGAAAATTAAGATTACATCTTGAAAAATGAACAGGCTTTTCTCAATTAGGGTAAAAAACATAGGGCTATGATAGGTTGAGACAGATCATGTCTAGTTAATGTAATACAGTTGTGAATCTAGCTGAATATAATAGACGAAGAAAGATCATAGAGATGAGTGATAAACGCTAACAAACCTATAAATAAGGCACAACAGGTGAAAAAAATCCCTTGTCTCCTCTACAAGATGTTTACGCTTAAATTACTGTTGAAGAGGTAAGAGAATGGCCACTCATTCATTTATGAAAAACAATTCTAGTTCAATTAGGCATTAGGGAAATGGCCTAATCATTATTTGTTATATGTAATAGGATGGTCAAACAATCGTCAACCGAGCAGACTCTGTAGTCCAGCTGTTGTTTTATCTAGAAAGCCAAACAGTATAATAGGAAGGTCGATGCAGGTCTATATAATTCTTCTCCTGACAACCCCCATCTTCAGATAACAAATCATTGTACGGTGATATCTCAGTTTTTAGCAGCACTTAACAGGAAATACTCCTATCTGGTATGTTCCACTTATCCAAAACTATCCCAAACGTCATTAGAAATAACAACACATTTTTATCTCCTGCCAATTTATTTCATCCCATGACGATGAGGAGGCTGCATCAATCCAGGCTTTCCCCTTCTCCAAGGATAGCAGACCAATGAGGGAGCTCCATGATAGACATCTAGGAAAACCTCCTCATGCTGCTGTGGCACTTGCCTTTTGGTAACAGTCAGACACATTGGCCATGGCCATAGGAACACGTAGCTCCAATTAGACCCCATCACCTCAGTCAATTTGCATTATCTCAGCCAATTTCTCCTAAAGACCCCCGTCCAAAAAGAAAGAAAGGTAAATGCACATAAAAGGAGTAAACTAGAATTTTTATTTAACTTGTACCCTATAAGGCAGTGTTTAGATTTTTGCTATAACATTTATTTTGTACTAGATCAAGGGTTCTTAACCTTTTTGGTATGTTTTTAAAAGGACATTAAACACTTTTAGATAGTAATATATAAAATTATAAATTGTATATTAAAACAAGTCTGCAATATACTTTCATTATTTATTTGATCCCCTTTTCCTGTAATTCCATTCTGAAATTGTGAACGTTTCACTTCCTGTTAGAATAGGAAGTGCACAACACATTTATATGCCACACAGCCATTGACTGAGCACTCTAGTGACCTTTTCCCTAATTGGCCACAGCAGAGAAGGTAAACTAAGTTACAACATGGCAGCTCCCATTACTTTATAGACACATGCAGGCCCATTTATCAAAGGGCTTGCGGACCTGATCCGACACTGCGGATCAGGTCCGCAAGACCTCGCTAAATGCGGAGAGCAATACGCTCTCCACATTTAACATTGCACCAGCAGCTCACAAGAGCTGCTGGTGCAACGCCGCCCCTGCTGACTCGTGGCCAATCGGCCGCCAGCAGGGAGCTGTCAATCAACCCGATCGGATTCGATCGGGTTGATGTCCGGCGATTCCTGTCCGCCTGTTCAGAGCAGGCGGACAGGGTTATGGAGCAGCGGTCTTTAGACCGCTGCTTCATAAGTTGTGTTTCTGGCGAGTCTGAAGACTCGCCAGAAACACGGCCCTTCATGCTCCGTACGGAGCTTGATAAATGGGCCTGTAAAACTTTACACTTACTTTGTCAATATTTAACCAGCTAATGAAACTTTAAAAAATACATCTAAGTGTTATTTTCAGACTAATCTTTTCTTTGAATGCATCATTCTGTCTAGCATTTATTTAGTGTTTAATGTCCCTTTAATAAAATTATTTTGATATATGAATTTAATTTTATAACTATTGTGAACTAAGAAGTGAATGGCTCCTAGAATTTTACATTCATTCATATATTAATTTATTCATTTTACCATTCTTCTAAGCCTTTTTTTATCTGGGTTCCTGACTTCTGCATTTGAAATACGTTTCTAAACTCATGATTTAGGATACATTATGCAAAATATATCATAAAACATTTTTTTAAATTTGTAAGTCTAAATAATGATCTTTTATATGAATATGTAAACATGTAGGTGTTGTAAGTAATAAATATATAATATAAAAATTATTTTTCTGATGATAAAATACTATAAAATATTCCTTTTAAAGCATTATTAGTTATGTTGAATTAAAGGGACAAGAAACCAAAATTTTTCTTTCATGATTCAGGTAGAGAATACCATTTTTTTTTTTAAAGTTTCCAATTTACTTCTATTATCAAATTTGCTTTGTTCTCATGTTATTATTTGTTGAAGATATATCTAGATAGGTGGCGTGTACATGTCTGGAACATAAAAATAGTGCTGCCATCTGGTGCTTTTGCATAAAATTATTGCAAAACTTCTGCTATATAATACTGCAGACACATGCACGCTGCTGAGCTTAAAGGGACACGCAAGTCAAAATTAAACTTCATGATTCAGATACAGCATGTCATTTTAAAAAAAACTTTCCAATTTACTTCCATTAACAAAATGTTCAGTCTTTTAATATTTACACTTTTTGAGTCACCAGCTCCTACTGAGCATGTGCAAGAATAAGTGTGTATGCATTTGTGATTGGCTGATGGCTGTCACATGGTACAGGGGGAGTGGAAATAGACATTTATTTAAAAAAAAATCTACTACTCATTTGAAGTTCAGACTAAGTGCTATTGTATTGTCTTCTTATCATGCATTTGTTGATTATGCAAATATATTGTATTTACTGGTCCTTCAAAGGGACACTGAACCCAAAATTTTTCTTTCATAATTCAGATAGAGCATGAAATTTTAAGCATCTTTTTAATTTACTCCTATTATGTTCTTCATTCTCTTGGTATCTTTATTTGAAATGCAAGAATGTAAGTTTAGATGCCGGCCCATTTTTGGTGAACAACCTGGGTTGTCCTTGCTGATTGGTGGATAAATTCATCCACCAATAAAAAATTGCTGTCCAGAGCCCTGAACCTAAAAAAAAGCTTAGATGCCTTATTTTTCAAAGAAAGATAGCAAGAGAACGAAGAAAAATTGATAATAGGAATAAATTAGAAATGTGCTTACAAATTGCATGCTCTATCTGAATTACGAAAGAAAAGATTTGGGTTCAGTGTCACTTTAATTTCTTGCTTTTCAACAATGGATAACAAGAAAACAGAAAATTTGATAAAAGAAGTAAATTAGAAAGTTTTTGAAATTGTATGTTCTATCTGAATCAT
Source organism: Bombina bombina (assembly GCF_027579735.1). NCBI lineage: Eukaryota > Metazoa > Chordata > Amphibia > Anura > Bombinatoridae > Bombina > Bombina bombina. The sequence continues at coordinate 1,501,053,645 of NC_069499.1, forward strand.
GAAAGAAATGTTTTGGGTTTTGTGTCCTTTTAAGTCTACCCTTAAAAAGACTTGATGCCATTTTTTTAGATTAAGATTTTATAGACTTACTTGTTCATGCTCAAACTTTGAGACTTTCCACGGACAGCACAGATGGAAAGAAGCTCCTATTCTGCTTTTACTTGTTTACATACAAGCCAACAAATCTTTCGAAATGGAGGCACCTAACAGATCAGTGGAAAAAAACAATTAATTATTCCTGCTGGTATTTGTGTACCTACTGTGAAATGTAAACGCAGCCAAACAGAATATGGACACAAGGCAACCTTGAATTTAAGATGAATAATAGTGTTATATATATATATTTTTTTTTTTTACAAAATGCCTATTCTAAAGATAAATGTGCATGAATGTATTTCAGTTTTAAGTAGAAGCATTTTGAACTTAAACAAATGTGTTGCATTAGCGCTGTTCATTCATCACTCCTGTTTAAGAGCCAGCACTCTCGTGTAACGTGTCATTGATGACTCATACAAGCCACCAGTGGTTCTCTGAGCTGGTAGGTGATTGAATCTGAATGCACAAATGTACCAGGAACAGTCATAACTTTTACTTGAAGCATTTTTCTGCAATTACAAGTATATTGCAAAAATATTTTTTTCCAAAACCAAAATGCACACAATTCTTTCTTTTATGACCCTTTTATAGTGTAATGATATCAATAGTGTAGTGTAATGATACATTTATTTGTCCAATTATAGGTGCTGTATGTGTATCTATCTATCATCTATCTATCTATCATCTATCTATCTATCTGTAAAATTCTGCCCCGGAGCTAAAAGCATTACGGGCCCCTGAGCAGAACATGGATGTTAAAGGGACAGTATACACTCATTTTCATATAACCGCATGTAATAGACACTACTATAAAGAATAAGATGCACAGATACGGATATAAAAATCCAGTATAAAACTGTTTAAAAACTTACTTAGAAGCTGTCAGTTTGGCTCTGTTGAAAAGGTAGCTGGAAAGCCCACTGCAAGTGGCAAATAAGACACTCCCCCCCTCCCCCTTGTTTTACATATGAAAAGACCCTTTACACAAACAGGAGCAAGCTGGAGAAGGTAGCTGACAGTATTCACATAAAACTTTGGGGCTTGGTTAGGAGTCTGAAAATCAGAGCAATGTTATTTAAAAATAAGCAAAACTATACATTTATTTAAAAAAAAAACTTTATGGGCTTTATAAATAGATCATCTACAAAACATTTATGCAAAGAAAAAATGAGTGTATAATGTCCCTTTAAACCATACAAGCTGCCAATCACTGGCCATGGTCTGTTTGGGAGCTTTAACTTTTTATTTAAAGGAACATTAAACACTTTGTAATTGTAGTTTAAAATGCTTAATTATAAATAGTTAAATAACCAGAATAAGTTTTCAGTTATTTAGTTATTTTTCCCCTATTTTATGTAATTTAATTCTGAAAATAGTGGATGTTCCAGTCCTGAAGGAGCACACAACCACTTCACAAGCCTAACCTTGCCACATATATCCCCCTGTCTGTTGTTGTTGTTATCATTTATTTTTAAAGCTCCGCTAAATTCCGTAGCGCTGGGTACAATGATAAGCGTATACAATGACAAGGATTTGTTACAAAACGTAACAAAATTAAACACATCTAGTACAGGAGGAAGAGGGCCCTGCTCCGGAGAGCTCACAGTCTACAGGTTTAGGGTGCAGAGACATAAGGTTGGGGTAGCTTGTTACATCAGTTGTAGTTGCAGCAGTGAGTCAGGCAGTTCAATAATTATTTTGGTTAGGATGAGGGATAGAGGAGAGATGGTAAGCCTCTCTGAAAGCATGAGTAAGGGTTGTTACCCGAAACGTCGCTTATTATTTGGGATGTCTGAGTAACCAATAAAGAACATTGAATAAGCAAAGAAGCGCTGTGGGCATTTACTTATTACTTTGGATTTAAGGGATTGTTGCAGAGTCCCTGTCTTACGTGCGCCCACTAAAGAGGTTGCTGCCTCATTACTTATACATCTCTGAATAGATGGGTTTACAAGGAGCATCTGAAGCTTTACAAGGTTGGAGACCTTGGAGAGTTTTATGGAGCGGGGTAGAGAATTCCAGAGGACAGGAGCAGCACGTGAGAATTCTTGGTGACGGGAGTGGGACGTAGAGATAACAGGAGTGGAGAGACGTAGGTCAGAGGTTAATCGAAGAGGGCGGGATGGGGAATATTTCACAATGAGAGAGGAAATTATTATTATTATTATTATACTTTATTTATTAAGCGCCAACATATTCCGCAGCGCTGTCCATGGATACAATTCATTTAAATAAAACAATACAAGACTTGTAAGATACAGGACAAAATTTACAAACACATACAGGAGGGATTAGACTGTTGAGTGCTTTGTAGGTTAGGGCTAATACTTTAAATTGTATTCTGGAGTGTATGGGGAGCCAGTGTAGAGACTGGCAGAGCGGAGCAGCTGATGTAGATCGGTGACTTAGGTGGATGAGTCTAGCAGAAGCATTCATAATAGATTGGAGGGAGGAGAGGCGGTGTTTTGGAAGGCCATTTAGAAGTAGATTGCAATAATCAATGCGGGAATTAATTGGTATTTTTGTAATTTTTTTGCATAAGGAAGGGACGAATTCTGGAAATGTTGCGCAGGTGTAAACGGCAGGATTTGGTAAGCGCTTGTATATGGGGGTTGAATGTGAGTTCTGAGTCAAGTGTGATCCCAAAACAGCGGACCTGGGGTGAGGTGTTGAGAATAGAGTCTCCATCCGTCGGAGAAATGTCAGGTGTTGGATGTCTCTGAGAGGGGGGAATAAGAAGTAGCTCAGTTTTGGACGGATTGAGTTGGAAGTAGTGTGAAGACATCCATGAGGAAATTGTAGATAGCCAGTTGGATATCTGGTTGAGTAAAGAGGGAGAGATATCTGGAAAGGAAAGATAGATTTGGGTATCATCAGCATATAAGTGGTACTGTGATCCAAAGGAGGCTATAAGTTTTCAAAGGGAGGCTGTATAGAGAGAGAAAAGCAAGGGACCCAAGACAGAGCCTTGCGGTACTCCAACTGAAAGAGGCATAGAATCAGAAGATATGTTGTTAAAGGAAACTGAAAACAAGCGGTTTGAGATATGAGGCAAACCAGGAGAGGGCTGTTTCTGGATGCCAAATGAATGTAGTATTTTTAATTGAGTTAGCCGATTATGGACCTGTCTTTCCAATAATTTTGAAGCAAAGGGAAGTAAGGAGACTGTTATCTGTCTGTTATCTTATCTTTTCTGCTGTCTCCAAATAATGGAGACTTTGTTAACAATCTGCAGATTCAAGTCCGGATTGGCTCTTCCACATAAGGAAAGTTATAGGTGGAGTATGACTATTGAAAAGCACTTGCAGCAAACAAGGTTCAAACTCTGCTCATATGTTTATCTTTAGGAAGACTGCAGAAAAATGTTGCAGTTAAAAGGTGATTAATGCCCCTTTAACCACTTTGTGGAGGTCAGTAATACAAAAATGACAAATTACAACATGACTTAAATAAATGCATGTTTTTCTGTCCAGCTTGCAGACACGTCCCATTCCTCCAGTAGAGATCTCTGTACCTCTGTAATAAATGTTTGTTTAAATCTAAATAGCTATTACTTCTTTGACTCTTTTAACTACTTTATGGATAAAACCCACAACAGACTTTGTCAGATGTCTGAGAAAATGCTTCTTGACAGAGTCAAGTGATTTACATCAGAAAAGCATGGTAAGGGAAGGCCCTCAGGTTGAAATTAAGTGGTTGTAGCTACAATAAAGCTTTATTAGTTTGTAAATTGTTTATGTTGCATGTTAAAATGTGTACCCTTTGAAAAAGGTCAACGTATTAATATGGTGACATAATTTCTTCGTTATCACTAGCAACTTATTAAATTATTTCCCTGACAAACGGCAGAGAAGCTGCGTGGTAACTGTCTCCAAATTAGGCCGATATAGGTCAGTTTGGTACACAACGCTAAATTTAGCTGCAGATACTCAAACATAATTTGTTTGCTTGATTCTGAATACAAAACTGATGTCTCCTGTTTATCTTTATTAGGTAACTTGTCTTTTAAACTTCACTTTTCACATAAAACTGGTACAAACTTAGGTTGAAAACATAGGCGCATTGTTGAGAGAGGGTTGCTGCAGAAAGTGTGAGGTATGGGATGGATAATATAGCATATAAAATACAAGGGAGTTTCATTTCAATTCAAAAGTCACTAATAATTGAAGAAAACAATGCATATTGCGGTTTTTCACAACTCCAAAGAGATGCTGGAGAGCATCTTATATAATAAAGTACTATGAAGAAAGTTGCCTGTCAAAGCTACATGATGCACTTTGATTGCTTAGATCAGTGCAAGAGCTCATTTACATCTGGTGTCTGTTCACTGGAAAGGAGACGAAGTAAGCCTATTAAAGTGGGTTTTCAAGTTATATCAATAGACTGCTCTAGATTTCCAAGTCCAAATTTTGCTTAAATGGACATAATACTCATATGCTAAATGAAACTGATGCAGTATAACTATAAATAGCTGACAGGAAAATATCACCTGAGAATCTCTATGTAAAAAAGGAAGATATTTTACCTCACAATTTCCTCAGCTCAGCAGAGTAAGTTCTGTGTAAAAAGTTATACTCAGCTGCAGGTAAAAAATTAATTTAAAAAAAATGAAGAAATGAACAGCAGCCAATCAGCATCAACAGTGCGGAGGTCATGAACTCTTTTACTGTGATCTCATGAGATTTAACTTAACTCTCATGAGATTTCATAGTAAACTTCCTTACACTGAATAGGGAAATAAGATGAGAGTGCACGAAAGCTCACTCCTTCCGCTGTCCCAGGACAGACATACTGATTTGTTGTTTAGAAGTCCTTTACAATGGGATGTGGCTACTGAGAAACTTTTGAGTTAAAATTATCTTTTTTACATAGAGATGTTCAGGTGATATTTTCTAGTCCGCTTTTTACAGCTATACTGCATCACTTTCAAGTGTTTAAACATTTGGGTATTATAGCCCTTTAAAGATTACTCTTTTTTAAATTTTATTATAATTTTATTTTATATGCAGATATTTTCAATGAAGTGCTGAATTGCTGGTTTTATTGTATTTATTTACCTGTGTGTGTGTCTCTTACATGCACACTCGCGTATAAACACATATGTATATGTAGTGTGTACACACATATATATATATACAGTCACACAAACACACACAGTCATATATACAAATATACATACTTAAATACATATACACATACACACACACACACACACACACACACACACATAAACAAACATGCATATATATAGTGTGTTCTCCCCAGGACTTTTTTAATGGATGCACTACCAAGCTGATTTTACTGACCACCCTGCTAAAATTTTAGCCAATATTAAGCTAACCTAAAGGGACAATGAACCCAATTTTTTTCTTTCATGATTCAGATAGAGCATGGCATTTTAAGCAACTTTCTAATTTACTCCTAATATCAATTTTTCTTTGTTCTCTTACCATCTTTATTTTAAAAGCAGGAATGTAAATCTTAGCAGCCAGCCCATTTTAGGTTCAGCACCATGGATAGTGCTTGCTTATTGGAGGCTTACATTTACCCACCAATAAGCAAGCATAACCCAGGTTCTCAACCAAAAATGCGCCGGCTTCTATGCATCACATTCCTGCTTTTTAAATAAAGATAGCAAGAGACCAAAGAAAAATTGATCATAGGAGTAAATTAGAAAGTTGCTGAAAATTGCATGTTGCTGAAAATTGCATGCTCTATCTGAATCATGAAATAAAAAAAATGGGTTTAGTGTCCCTTTAACTAATATTAATATCTTAAATTTTATTTGCACAAATTATTATTTAATAAATTTATGTGAAGTTATGCACTTATTTTGTGCTTTGGATAGTTGAAAATCACACTGCCCCCAACCGTGTGTTTACCTATGTGTTTAACCCCATTAGTTAGGGTCAGTAGAGCATGTCATTTTTTCATTAGACTGTTCATTTAAAGGGGCACTAAACACCATATAATTTTAAGTCATGTCTGTTGTTTTGCTATAGATTAACATATGAGCCAAGTCTAAACATTTTTAAAACAAATTACTATCTTGTTTACTGCATCTGTTTTTCAATAGCCAACCTCCAGCCACTACTTTCCTTATTTGGATGAGCCAATCTGGGCTTGAGTTATTGGGAAACTGGGCTTGCTACAGACATGGGGGCCCATTTATCAAAGGGCTTGCTGACCTGATCCGACACTGCGGATCAGGTCCGCAAGACCTCGCTAAATGCGGAGAGCAATACGCTCTCCACATTTAACATTGCACCAGCAGCTCACAAGAGCTGCTGGTGCAACGCCGCCCCCTGCTGACTCGCCAGGGAGCTGTCAATCAACCCGATCGTCAGAGCAGGCGGACAGGGTTATGAAGCAGCGGTCTTTAGACCGCTGCTTCATAACTTGTGTTTCTGGCGAGTCTGAAGACTCGCCAGAAACACGGCCCTTCAAGCTCCATACGGAGCTTGATAAATGGGCCTGAAAATGCTTGTATAAGGTGACCTGTTTTGCAGTTGCTATCTGTTAAAGATACATAGGGAAAGTTATGTAGCAGGGTTACTATAGAGAACTAGGGTACTTTTCTTTTCTATCAGGCTTTAAAAATATTTCAACATTTCAGAAGTAAATGACATGAAAAGGGAGCAAAATAAACAATGAATGTATATTGCAAATTTGTTTTACTACACATAACTAAACCTTCTATAGTCTATACTAATATCTCAAGGTGTTTACTGTTCCTACTTACAAATGAGTATTTTACATATACTACAAATGTGTGTCCAGTAATATCTTTCATATAAGTGTCACGGGGGGCTGAGCAAGTGATCAGGGGCTGCTTTTGAGGGTTTGTCCTTGCTGTAGACATTCTCCCTGGACCATAAGATTTATGTATCCCAGTTTTTAGAGATTGCTGGGTTTGCGGTCATGGGAGAATGCTCTGAAAAAGAACAAAAATCTTGTTCCAGATTGCAGTCCGGATGTTGTCAAAACAACGGTTTCATCTCTGAGCTCTGCCCACACTCAGAAGCCGTGTCTCCAGCTATGGAAAGTTATCTATTTTTATGCAGAAATGTCACGGAGCATAGAAAATTAATCATTGCAAATTCCTTACCTTGGAGTATGCTAACATTTTGTCTGCAGAAACTGTACATGGAGAGCTAGTTAAGTATTTTTTAGTGTTTAAGGTGAATATCCTTATTAGGTAGATGATTAAAAAAAGATATAGAAATGCACTGGAACTAAATGTAATGTCCAAAAACGTTCCAATTAACTTTTATCATCAAATCTGCTTTGTTCTATTGATATTTTTTGTTAAAAAAAAAAACAAGGTAGGCTCTCTACCATGGAGTTACTTATGAATCAACACTGATTGGCTAAAATGCAAATCCTTCAAAAGAACTGAGATAAGGGGGCAGTCTGCAGAGGTTTAAATACAAGTTAACCAGAGGTAAAAAGTAATATTACAGTGCTGGTTATGCAAAACTGGGGAATGGATAATAAAGGGATTATCTATATTTTCAAACACTAAAGATGTTCAAGTAGTCTTTCAGTAATATTATAGTTTTTTAATTATTCTTTTATTTCTACAAATGTATAAGACAATAACCACTGTGCATACAAAATTGATACTAAAAAATATTTAATTTAATATGTACAGAAAACACATTTGGCATTGTGTGCCACAATCCCTAGAGCAGCCAAAAAAACAAAATGCTGTAAATTGTTTAAACCAGCTATTTGATTTGCAGCATTTTTTTTTTTTGCTCCTATTTGCTTTGTTCTCTTGGTATCCTTTGTTGAAAAGCATGCCTAGGTAGACTCATTATTAACAAAGTACTGCTGGGAGCTAGCTGCCTATTGGTGGCTACACTTATATACCTCTTATTGACTCACCCTATGCATTCAGCTAGCTCTCAGTAGTGCATTGCTGCTCCTTCAACAAAGGATAACAAAAGAATAAAGCAAATTTGACAATAATAGTACATTGTAAAGTTCTTTTAAATGATATGCATCTAAATCATGGAAGAACATTTTGTTGGGTTTTGTGTCCCTTTAAGGCACATTATTTACATTATTGAAGGATGAAGAACATGTTGCTGTTTCTATAAAACGTTTGAGTGAAGCATGGCACGTGCACTGACGCTATATAATTACACTATTCAGTGTGTTTTCCTGAAGGCAGTGCTAAAATTGGACTTTGCTAATGGCTTGCAGCCAGATAACTTTGAATAATTCAAGTCCCTATGTGTGACACATTCTGTAAGTTTCTAAAATAATAGAACAGGGCAGTATGCCAGATATCTCCTCAGCTGAGGTACCGTTGTTTACAATGTCCCAGTATTCTGTGGACCAATTTTGTGCTGCTGCAAAATGGATTTTAATAATGAAATGATACTGAAGGTAGCACACGTTGGGGTTTTTTCTTTCTGTAAATTGGAATGTTAAAATTAATTCTGATATTTTTAATGAAGAAAAAAAAAAGCTGTTGTATTTTACTAGGAAATATCAAAGAAATGGTTTACAGGAAACATCCTTGTTAATTTAGTTATAAACCTGATTTTTATAACATAAATGAATACAAAAGTACATTTGAAATAATTTGGCAGTGTCCTGGTGATCAAGTAGAAATAATCAACAAATGCATAATAAAAGACAATGCAATGACCCTTTGAATTAGTAAAAAATGGTAGAATCCTCCCCCGTATCTCACGTGACGGCTGTCATCTAATCAAATTATATCATTGGTTTACCTAAAAGCTGTGAAGTCTTGCACATGCTTAGGGCTCGATTTACCAAAGCCCTACGGCTGCAAGTTCTCACAAGAACTTGCTCGCCGTAATTTATCAAGCAGCGGTCACCAGACCGCCGCTTCCTTAACCTATTTGCCACCTCTAAGGTGGCGAAATTCAATCTCCATGGTCGAGTCCGACCGAGGAGATTGACAGCTCCTGCCCGCGCGTGATTGGCTGTGCGAGGGCGGGGTTGCATGCGAGTGCAAAATTGTGCTTTTGTGCAATTGCGATTACCTGCGGGTAATTTTGCCCCGCCACAGGCGAGTTGAGGTGTACAGGGGGGCGTATACATGCCCCTGTACGCCTCAGCTTTGATAAATCTAGCTCTTAGTAGGAGCTGGTGACTCAAAGTGAGCACATAAAAGATCCATGCCCTCCAAGAATGAGCAGATGTTTTCTTTTTTGTTTGCTCTTTTAAAGAACAATGGCCTCTGGGGAATTTTTAAATAACCTTCCATTAGGTGTGAAAATGGAAAATTACATGTATATGCTATGCATTGGGCAACCATTTAATTAAAGCAACAGTAAATACTTTGATATTGTCATATAAAATATTTAGTTATACATAATAAACTTACTTTGCAATATGTCATTACTTATTTTGCCCCCTTTTCATATAAAATGTACTAAAAATTGTGTATTTTATAATTCTCGGAACTGGAAATGCACACTGCTGACGTTCCAAGGCTACCCTTGCTACATGTATTTTCCTAATTTTTACGTTGCCAGTCGTTCAGATGCACACATGCGTGCGCCGGATATAGCGTAGGTCTTGTCGATATCTGCATGACGCTGCGATATTGGCATGACTTCAGAAGTGAGACATGCCATTCTAGTACAGCTTTGCCACTGTCTGCGAAGCTGCGCTAGTAATCACCAGGGACGTACATAGGTCATTAAGGGGCTATGCTGCAAAACAATACACTGTATACCAACATATGCAAACAAAAAGCAAAGCAGTCTTCCAGGAACGAATAACATCTCAGTGGCTTGTTCTATGGCCTGGTTACCACCTGGGAGTAGCTTCTTTTTGCCCAATTGTGCTTTTCACAGAGGAAAAATTTACTGAAGTTTGTCTGATCCCGCCTAACAACAAGGTCAGTCCAGCCCCAAAATACCAGGCAATTCTTCTCTGAATAAGGAACATGACAACCCCAGACGATCGTTTCCGCCTCGTCAGTGAGGTGCAGCCATATCTCTCTAAGCACATTGGGCAAGGAGTCCATGTCTGGTTTCCCCATCACCTTTCCCCAAGGTCGTAATACAAACAAAAAGAGAAGCAGTTTGCCACTGAGCTGTTTGTTCGTTCCTGGCAGACTGCTTCTTTTTCTGTTTGTGTTTATATTATGACCCTGGGGAAAGTCTCTTAAGGTGATGGGGAACCAGACGTGGACTCCTTGCCCAATGTGCTTAGAGGGATATGGCTGCACCTCACTAATGAGGCCCAAAGGAGTCAAAACGATCGCCTGGGGTTGCCGTTTCCCTTGTTCAGAGGAGAATTTCCTGGTATTTCGGGACTGGACTGCCCTGCTAGGCGGAATCAGACTGATATACTTCAGGAGAGTTCTCCTCTGTGGAAAGCACAATTGGACAAAAAGATGCTACTCCCGTTAACCATGCCATAGATCAAGCCACTGAGCTGTTGTTCGTTCCTGGCAGACTGCTTCTCTTTCTGTTTGTATTTGTATACTAACACAATGATCATGGCTAGCCTTGTCAGCTGCACACTCAAACCCCAATTGGCTTCTTCATTTAAAGGGACAGTCAGCACCAGAATTGTTGTTGTTTTAAAAGATAGATAATCCCTTAATTACCAATTCCCCAGTTTTGCATAACCAACACTGTTATAATTATACACGTTTTACCTCTGTAATTACCTTGTATCTAAGCCTTAGCAGACTGCCCCCTTATTTCAGTTCTTTTGACAGACTTTCATTTCTCCAACATAGGTGTGTCCGGTCCACGGCGTCATCCTTACTTGTGGGATATTCTCTTCCCCAACAGGAAATGGCAAAGAGCCCAGCAAAGCTGGTCACATGATCCCTCCTAGGCTCCGCCTACCCCAGTCATTCTCTTTGCCGTTGTACAGGCAACATCTCCACGGAGATGGCTTAGAGTTTTTTAGTGTTTAACTGTAGTTTTTATTATTCAATCAAGAGTTTGTTATTTTGAAATAGTGCTGGTATGTACTATTTACTCAGAAACAGAAAAGAGATGAAGATTTCTGTTTGTATGAGGAAAATGATTTTAGCAACCGTCACTAAAATCCATGGCTGTTCCACACAGGACTGTTGAGAGCAATTAACTTCAGTTGGGGGAACAGTGAGCAGTCTCTTGCTGCTTGAGGTATGACACATTCTAACAAGACGATGTAATGCTGGAAGCTGTCATTTTCCCTATGGGATCCGGTAAGCCATGTTTATTACGATTGTAAATAAGGGCTTCACAAGGGCTTATTAAGACTGTAGACTTTTTCTGGGCTAAATCGATTCATTATTAACACATATTTAGCCTTGAGGAATCATTTTATTTGGGTATTTTGATATAATAATATCGGCAGGCACTGTTTTAGACACCTTATTCTTTAGGGGCTTTCCCAAAGCATAGGCAGAGCCTCATTTTCGCGCCGGTGTTGCGCACTTGTTTTTGAGAGGCATGGCATGCAGTCGCATGTGAGAGGAGCTCTGATACTTAGAAAAGACTTTCTGAAGGCGTCATTTGGTATCGTATTCCCCTTTGGGCTTGGTTGGGTCTCAGCAAAGCAGATACCAGGGACTGTAAAGGGGTTAAAGTTCAAAACGGCTCCGGTTCCGTTATTTTAAGGGTTAAAGCTTCCAAATTTGGTGTGCAATACTTTTAAGGCTTTAAGACACTGTGGTGAAAATTTGGTGAATTTTGAACAATTCCTTCATGTTTTTTCGCAATTGCAGTAATAAAGTGTGTTCAGTTTAAAATTTAAAGTGACAGTAACGGTTTTATTTTAAAACGTTTTTTGTACTTTGTTATCAAGTTTATGCCTGTTTAACATGTCTGAACTACCAGATAGACTGTGTTCTGAATGTGGGGAAGCCAGAATTCCTATTCATTTAAATAAATGTGATTTATGTGACAATGACAATGATGCCCAAGATGATTCCTCAAGTGAGGGGAGTAAGCATGGTACTGCATCATTCCCTCCTTCGTCTACACGAGTCTTGCCCACTCAGGAGGCCCCTAGTACATCTAGCGCGCCAATACTCCTTACTATGCAACAATTAACGGCTGTAATGGATAATTCTGTCAAAAACATTTTAGCCAAAATGAACACTTATCAGCGTAAGCGCGACTGCTCTGTTTTAGATACTGAAGAGCATGACGACGCTGATAATAATGTTTCTGAAGGGCCCCTAACCCAGTCTGATGGGGCCAGGGAGGTTTTGTCTGAGGGAGAAATTACTGATTCAGGGAACATTTCTCAACATGCTGAACCTGATGTGATTACATTTAAATTTAAGTTGGAACATCTCCGCATTCTGCTTAAGGAGGTATTATCCACTCTGGATGATTGTGACAAGTTGGTCATCCCAGAGAAACTATGTAAAATGGACAAGTTCCTAGAGGTGCCGGGGCTCCCAGAAGCTTTTCCTATACCCAAGCGGGTGGCGGACATTGTTAATAAAGAATGGGAAAGGCCCGGTATTCCTTTCGTCCCTCCCCCCATATTTAAAAAAATTGTTTCCTATGGTCGACCCCAGAAAGGACTTATGGCAGACAGTCCCCAAGGTCGAGGGAGCGGTTTCCACTTTAAACAAACGCACCACTATACCCATAGAGGATAGTTGTGCTTTCAAAGATCCTATGGATAAAAAATTAGAAGGTTTGCTTAAAAAGATGTTTGTTCAGCAGGGTTACCTTCTACAACCAATTTCATGCGTTGTCCCTGTCGCTACAGCCGCATGTTTCTGGTTCGATGAGCTGATAAAGGCGGTCGATAGTGATTCTCCTCCTTATGAGGAGATTATGGACAGAATCAATGCTCTCAAATTGGCTAATTCTTTTACCCTAGACGCCACTTTGCAATTGGCTAGGTTAGCGGCTAAGAATTCTGGGTTTGCTATTGTGGCGCGCAGAGCGCTTTGGTTGAAATCTTGGTCGGCTGATGCGTCTTCCAAGAACAAGCTACTTAACATTCCTTTCAAGGGGAAAACGCTGTTTGGCCCTGACTTGAAAGAGATTATCTCTGATATCACTGGGGGTAAGGGCCACGCCCTTCCTCAGGATCGGCCTTTCAAGGCAAAAAATAAACCTAATTTTCGTCCCTTTCGTAGAAACGGACCAGCCCAAAGTGCTACGTCCTCTAAGCAAGAGGGTAATACTTCTCAAGCCAAGCCAGCTTGGAGACCAATGCAAGGCTGGAACAAGGGAAAGCAGGCCAAGAAACCTGCCACTGCTACCAAGACAGCATGAAATGTTGGCCCCCGATCCGGGACCGGATCTGGTGGGGGGCAGACTCTCTCTCTTCGCTCAGGCTTGGGCAAGAGATGTTCTGGATCCTTGGGCGCTAGAAATAGTCTCCCAAGGTTATCTTCTGGAATTCAAGGGGCTTCCCCCAAGGGGGAGGTTCCACAGGTCTCAGTTGTCTTCAGACCACATAAAAAGACAGGCATTCTTACATTGTGTAGAAGACCTGTTAAAAATGGGAGTGATTCATCCTGTTCCATTAAGAGAACAAGGGATGGGGTTCTACTCCAATCTGTTCATAGTTCCCAAAAAAGAGGGAACGTTCAGACCAATCTTAGATCTCAAGATCTTAAACAAGTTTCTCAGGGTTCCATCGTTCAAGATGGAAACCATTCGAACTATTCTTCCTTCCATCCAGGAAGGTCAATTCATGACCACGGTGGATTTAAAGGATGCGTATCTACATATTCCTATCCACAAGGAACATCATCGGTTCCTAAGGTTCGCATTCCTGGACAAGCATTACCAGTTCGTGGCGCTTCCTTTCAGATTAGCCACTGCTCCAAGGATTTTCACAAAGGTACTAGGGTCCCTTCTAGCTGTGCTAAGACCAAGGGGCATTGCTGTAGTACCTTATTTGGACGACATTCTGATTCAAGCGTCGTCCCTTCCTCAAGCAAAGGCTCACACGGACATAGTCCTGGCCTTTCTCAGATCTCACGGATGGAAAGTGAACGTGGAAAAGAGTTCTCTATCTCCGTCAACAAGGGTTCCCTTCTTGGGAACAATAATAGACTCCTTAGAAATGAGGATATTTCTGACAGAGGCCAGAAAAACAAAGCTTCTAGACTCTTGTCGGATACTTCATTCCGTTCCTCTTCCTTCCATAGCTCAGTGCATGGAAGTGATCGGGTTGATGGTAGCGGCAATGGACATAGTTCCTTTTGCGCGCATTCATCTAAGACCATTACAACTGTGCATGCTCAGTCAGTGGAATGGGGATTATACAGACTTGTCTCCGAAGATACAAGTAAATCAGAGGACCAGAGACTCACTCCGTTGGTGGCTGTCCCTGGACAACCTGTCACAAGGGATGACATTCCGCAGACCAGAGTGGGTCATTGTCACGACCGACGCCAGTCTGATGGGCTGGGGCGCGGTCTGGGGATCCCTGAAAGCTCAGGGTCTTTGGTCTCGGGAAGAATCTCTTCTACCGATAAATATTCTGGAACTGAGAGCGATATTCAATGCTCTCAAGGCTTGGCCTCAGCTAGCGAGGGCCAAGTTCATACGGTTTCAATCAGACAACATGACAACTGTTGCGTACATCAACCATCAGGGGGGAACAAGGAGTTCCCTAGCGATGGAAGAAGTGACCAAAATCATTCTATGGGCGGAGTCTCACTCCTGCCACCTGTCCGCTATCCACATCCCAGGAGTGGAAAATTGGGAAGCGGATTTTCTGAGTCGTCAGACATTGCATCCGGGGGAGTGGGAACTCCATCCGGAAATCTTTGCCCAAGTCACTCAGCTGTGGGGCATTCCAGACATGGATCTGATGGCCTCTCGTCAGAACTTCAAAGTTCCTTGCTACGGGTCCAGATCCAGGGATCCCAAGGCGGCTCTAGTGGATGCACTAGTAGCACCTTGGACCTTCAAACTAGCTTATGTGTTCCCGCCGTTTCCTCTCATCCCCAGGCTGGTAGCCAGGATCAATCAGGAGAGGGCGTCGGTGATCTTGATAGCTCCTGCGTGGCCACGCAGGACTTGGTATGCAGATCTGGTGAATATGTCATCGGCTCCACCTTGGAAGCTACCTTTGAGACGAGACCTTCTTGTTCAGGGTCCGTTCGAACATCCGAACCTGGTTTCACTCCAGCTGACTGCTTGGAGATTGAACGCTTGATCTTATCGAAGCGAGGGTTCTCAGATTCTGTTATCGATACTCTTGTTCAGGCCAGAAAGCCTGTAACTAGAAAGATTTACCACAAAATTTGGAAAAAATATATCTGTTGGTGTGAATCTAAAGGATTCCCTTGGGACAAGGTTAAGATTCCTAAGATTCTATCCTTCCTTCAAGAAGGATTGGAAAAAGGATTATCTGCAAGTTCCCTGAAGGGACAGATTTCTGCCTTGTCTGTGTTACTTCACAAAAAGCTGGCAGCTGTGCCAGATGTTCAAGCCTTTGTTCAGGCTCTGGTTAGAATTAAGCCTGTTTACAAACCTTTGACTCCTCCTTGGAGTCTCAATTTAGTTCTTTCAGTTCTTCAGGGGGTTCCGTTTGAACCCTTACATTCCGTTGATATTAAGTTATTATCTTGGAAAGTTTTGTTTTTAGTTGCAATTTCTTCTGCTAGAAGAGTTTCAGAATTATCTGCTCTGCAGTGTTCTCCTCCTTATCTGGTGTTCCATGCAGATAAGGTGGTTTTACGTACTAAACCTGGTTTTCTTCCAAAAGTTGTTTCTAACAAAAACATTAACCAGGAGATTATCGTACCTTCTCTGTGTCCGAAACCAGTTTCAAAGAAGGAACGTTTGTTGCACAATTTGGATGTTGTTCGCGCTCTAAAATTCTATTTAGAAGCTACAAAGGATTTTAGACAAACATCTTCCTTGTTTGTTGTTTATTCCGGTAAAAGGAGAGGTCAAAAAGCAACTTCTACCTCTCTCTCTTTTTGGATTAAAAGCATCATCAGATTGGCTTACGAGACTGCCGGACGGCAGCCTCCCGAAAGAATCACAGCTCATTCCACTAGGGCTGTGGCTTCCACATGGGCCTTCAAGAACGAGGCTTCTGTTGATCAGATATGTAGGGCAGCGACTTGGTCTTCACTGCACACTTTTACCAAATTTTACAAGTTTGATACTTTTGCTTCTTCTGAGGCTATTTTTGGGAGAAAGGTTTTGCAAACCGTGGTGCCTTCCATTTAGGTGACCTGATTTGTTCCCTCCCTTCATCCGTGTCCTAAAGCTTTGGTATTGGTTCCCACAAGTAAGGATGACGCCGTGGACCGGACACACCTATGTTGGAGAAAACAGAATTTATGTTTACCTGATAAATTACTTTCTCCAACGGTGTGTCCGGTCCACGGCCCGCCCTGGTTTTTTTAATCAGGTCTGATAATTTATTTTCTTTAACTACAGTCACCACGGTACCATATGGTTTCTCCTATGCAAATATTCCTCCTTAACGTCGGTCGAATGACTGGGGTAGGCGGAGCCTAGGAGGGATCATGTGACCAGCTTTGCTGGGCTCTTTGCCATTTCCTGTTGGGGAAGAGAATATCCCACAAGTAAGGATGACGCCGTGGACCGGACACACCGTTGGAGAAAGTAATTTATCAGGTAAACATAAATTCTGTTTTTAGCCAATCAGAGCTGTCTCCATGGTAAATTCTCCTGCATGAGCTCAATGTTATCTATATGAAACACGTGAATTAATGCCTTCTAGTGGTGAAAAACTATCAAAATGCATTTAGATTAGAGGCGGCCTTCAAGGTCTAAGAAATTAGCATATGAACCTCCTAGGTTTAGCTTTCAACTAAGAATACCAAGAGAACAAAGCTAAATTGGAAAGATGTTTAAAATTACATGCCCTATCTGAAACATGAAAGTTTTTTTTGGACTTAACTGTCCCTTTAAGGCAAATGGTGGAAGACGTTTTTTGCTACTACAATTTCAGTAAGCAAGATGTTAATTTGTTTTAAAAATATTTACAGCTGGCTTTTGTTATTATTTAGCAAGAGAATTGAAATGTTTTGTAATTACAAGGTGTTTACTGTCCCTTTATATATTGCAGTAATGTTATCTTATTCTGCAATTTAACCTTTTAAATTGTCAGTAAGAATGCTACCATTCTTGTTTTACAAGGCAGCAGCAATGTAGAAATACTAGTTTATTGATTCATTTAATTGTCCATGTCATTAGTACATAGCTGACATCTGTACTCTGTCACCGTCCAGATGAAAAAACATTTTTAGATACCATGAGTTGGCAGACGTCAAGTTTCTAGCAGATGTGAATTGTGTAAATATTGTTCCGTTACTTCAGTTTTTACAAAATCCAGGAATACAATTCGACAAGTAGCAGCTTAGCTGTTGCTATAGTACTATTAAAAAAAAAAAAGATAGGGATTTTCAGTGTTTATTGCTGCATATGTACATTATAGCATCACTGCATACTTACATTACAGCATCACTGCACACGTACATTATAGCATCACTCACTGCAATACATACATTACAGCATGGCTGCATACGTACATTACAGCATGGCTGCATACGTACATTATAGCATCGCTGCATACGTACATTATAGCTATGTACATTAAAGCATTACTGCATGCGTACATTATAGCTACGTACATTATAGCATCACTTCAGACGTACATTATAGCATACATACATAATAGCATTAATGCATGCGTACATTATAGCATCACTCACTGCAGATGTACGTTATAGCATTACTGCATACGTACATTATAGCTACGTACATTATAGCATCACTTCAGACGTACATCATAGCATACATACATAATAGCATTATTGCATGTGCACATTATAGCATCACTCACTGCAGATGTACAGTATAGCATCACTGCAGACCTACAGTATAGCTACATACATTATAGCATTACTGCATGCATACATTATAGCATCACTCACTGCAGATGTACATTATAGCATCACTCACTGCATACGTACATTATAGCATCATTTACTGCATACATACATTATAGCATCATTTACTGCATACATACATTATAGCATCACTCACTGCATACATACATTATAGCATCATTTACTGCATACGTACATTATAGCATCACTGCATACGTACATTATAGCATCATTTACTGCATACGTACATTATAGCATCATTTACTGCATACGTACATTATAGCATCACTGCATACGTACATTATAGCATCATTCACTGCATACATACGTTATAGCAACACTGCATACGTACATTATAGCATCATTTACTGCATACGTACATTATAGCATCACTGCATACATACATTATAGCAACACTGCATACGTACATTATAGCATCATTTACTGCATACGTACATTATAGCATCACTGCATACATACATTATAGCAACACTGCATACGTACATTATAGCATAATTTACTGCATACGTACATTATAGCATCACTGCATACGTACATTATAGCATCACTGCATATGTACATTATAGCATCATTTACTGCATATGTACATTATAGCATCACTGCATACGTACATTATAGCATCACTGCATATGTACATTATAGCATCATTTACTGCATACGTACATTATAGCATCATTTACTGCATACGTACATTATAGCATCACTGCATACATACATTATAGCATCATTCACTGCATACATACGTTATAGCAACACTGCATACGTACATTATAGCATCATTTACTGCATACGTACATTATAGCATCACTGCATACATACATTATAGCAACACTGCATACGTACATTATAGCATCATTTACTGCATACGTACATTATAGCATCACTGCATACATACATTATAGCAACACTGCATACGTACATTATAGCATAATTTACTGCATACGTACATTATAGCATCACTGCATACGTACATTATAGCATCACTGCATATGTACATTATAGCATCATTTACTGCATATGTACATTATAGCATCACTGCATACGTACATTATAGCATCACTGCATATGTACATTATAGCATCATTTACTGCATACGTACATTATAGCATCATTTACTGCATACGTACATTATAGCATCACTGCATACATACATTATAGCATCATTTACTGCATACATACATTATAGCAACACTGCATACGTACATTATAGCATCACTGCATACATACATTATAGCATCATTTACTGCATACATACATTATAGCATCACTGCATACGTACATTATAGCATCACTGCATACGTACATTATAGCATCACTGCATACGTACATTATAGCATCACTGCATACGTACATTATAGCATCACTGCATACGTACATTATAGCATCACTGCATACGTACATTATAGCATCACTGCATACGTACATTATAGCATCACTGCATATGTACATTATAGCATCATTTACTGCATACGTACATTATAGCATCACTGCATACATACATTATAGCATCATTTACTGCATACATACATTATAGCATCACTGCATACATACATTATAGCATCATTTACTGCATACATACATTATAGCAACACTGCATACGTACATTATAGCATCACTGCATACGTACATTATAGCATCACTGCATACGTACATTATAGCATCACTGCATACGTACATTATAGCATCACTGCATACGTACATTATAGCATCACTGCATACGTACATTATAGCATCACTGCATACGTACATTATAGCATCACTGCATACGTACATTATAGCATCACTGCATACGTACATTATAGCATCACTGCATACATACATTATAGCATCACTGCATACGTACATTATAGCAACACTGCATACGTACATTATAGCATCACTGCATACGTACATTATAGCAGTGAGTAAACCCTAAAATGATATAGATTCTGTTTTAATTAGATACATATTATTCGCCAGATTAGATGTCATTGGAATGTTAGGACAGGAAATGCCATATTAAAGAGCCATTTTACTATTGTGTTATTGCTTGTATATAACTATTTGTTTAACCCCCGCTAAGGGGCCAAACGCATAGTTAGTGAACGCCAGACATATGTGATCAACTAGCTTATTCTAATGCATTGCTGCTCCTGAGCCTTACTAGGTATGATTTTCAACAAAGGATACCAAGAAAACAGAGTCAATTTGATAACAAATGTAAATTGAAAAGTCTCTTAAAATGTAATGCTCCTATCTGAAGTTTAATTTTCATGTCACCACAGTCTACAAGGCTTTAATGCAAGCGTGAATATGATTCATGATAATTTGTTTATTTATTAAATGGAAATTGCAAAGCAAACTATTCACATACGTGAGCTCAACCCCTAGGGTTCAACCATGATCTCGCTAAATTCCCACAAGAAATTAACTCCGCCCAGAATTTTATTTTAATATGATTATTTTTTCTTGTTATCAACGTTTTGAAAAATAATTCAGAAAAAAAGATAGGGAAAAAGAAGCAATATAATATTTTGAAATCTGGCAGGTTGTGTGCTACGAAGATATTGGGCTCCTTGTACTAAGCAGCGGACTCGAGCCTGCCAACCACAAGTTTCAAAGCGGCAGTCATACAACCTCTGATGTTGCGGACTCGTTTGGGGTGATTGGCAGGCTCTGCCCTTGCACGATTTGTCACACAAGAGCAGGGGGCAGCACAAGTAAACACATGCGCAATAGAAAATATGGGCAGTGGATGTACATTGTCCGCTGCCCATTCACCATGAAGATTGCCGGACAGATTCGCAAGATACGATACTTGTACATCCATCTCTTATTACATGGGGCCCATTGAGTGCATTGCTGGCAGTGGAGAGAGGAACAGAGACATCTTGTGAGTGAGAAGCCAAGTCTCCTTCCTTACAAGTTGTGATAATTCAGAGGGGTGAACCAGCGCTTTCTCAAACACTGTAGAGACTAAGCTGCTCTACCATATAAGGTTACTAAACTTTTGTTAACTGATTTTTCTTACATGGAGGTCACTTGCTGATTTAAATGCCTTATGAACATCAGGAATCAACAATGATTGCAAAAGCAAAATTAGTAGCCATTGTTGTATGTTGAGCAAAAAAAAAAAAAAAAGGGATTCAGCATATCTGTAAAAAAAGCTGACTAAAAATATCACATTAACCTTTCTGTGTAAAAAGATTTTTTTTAAATTAAAATTGTCCTTAGTTGTCTCTCTTTATTGTAAAGGCTTTTTAATCATCCAATCAAAATGCTTACCTTGCGACTTGTGTGTGCGTCTGGCATGTGCCGATGCAGTCACTTTATTTTCCTTCTCAGTTTCACATTGTTAACTACGAAATCATTTGAGATTATTTTGAAATCTTATGAGATCACAGTAAAGGAAAGTGCGAACTCGGCAATGATTATGCTAATTGGCTGGGTTTTTTTTGTTTCACCATTCAGATGACTGTGAAACGAGTAGCTGAATGGTAACTTCTCACATAGCACTTACTCTTGTGAGCTGAAAACATTCTGAGGTAAAATTTTACGCAGAGATGTATTTTCCTAGCCATATTTTTACAGATATTTTGCATCACTTTCAAGTGATCATATGGGTAACATCACTTTAACCCCTGAAAAACTTGCCAATGTACCTGAGAATTATTAGCATTTTTGCGATCACTTCATCTAAATAGAAATAAAACCTTTGTTTATCTTTTTTTCGTTACCTATGAAACTGCCCAAATTCTCAAAATGGACTTTGAAAACTATATGGAATTTTAAGGTAGACAACCCAAGGTATTAATCTAGGCATATTTTGTTATATTTCATACCATCATTTGGCTGCAAACTGCCATCATATAAAAACTCACAAACTGGTTTCTCACTGAAAATATTTACATACTGCTTGTGCATTTGTAACACAAATGGTTGTAAAAGCTTTTCTGGGATCCCCTTTGTTCAGAAATAGCAGACATGCATGTCTTTGCTACTGGTTTTTGATAGTTAGAAGGCCGGTAATTGCAGCTGCACACTACTCTTCTAAAATTCCTGGCAGTGAAGGGGTTAATCAGTTATCTATAAAGGGTAATATTTATTGTAGTGCATGGATTACCTGACACCTACAACCTTTCTGATCCTCCCAAAAAGCAATCTTTACTCCCCAATGGCATCACCATCTAAGGTACTGCAGACAGGCTGCCAGTACCCAGTGTAGGGCTTTTTCTCCTACATTGGTGTGTCCGGTCCACGGCTTCATCCTTACTTGTGGGATATTCTCATTCCCTACAGGAAGTGGCAAAGAGAGCACACAGCAGAGCTGTCCATATAGCTCCCCCTCTGGCTCCGCCCCCCAGTCATTCTCTTTGCCGCTCTGAACAAGTAGCATCTCCACGGGGGTGGTAAAGAGTATGTGGTGTTAGTTGTAGTTTTTTATTTCTTCTATCAAGAGTTTGTTATTTTAAAATAGTGCCGGTTTGTACTATTTACTCTACAGCAGAAAGTGATGAAGATTTCTGTTGAGAGGAGTATGATTTTAGCACCAGTAACTAAAATCCATTGCTGTTCCCACGCAGGACTGTTGAAACCAGAGAACATCAGTTGGGGGGAACAGTTTGCAGGCTTAACTGCTTCAGGTATGATCAGTCATTTTTCTAACAAGATCATGTAATGCTAGAAGACTGTCAGAAATTCCCTCTGGGATAGGTAAGCCATTTTTTTCTTAGACTCTATATAAAATGATGGCTTATATTTAGGGCTCTATGCTGGTTGACACTATTGTGGGCTTTAAAATCGATTGCTTTTTAGCATGTTTTTCACTATAAATAAGGTGTTTTTTCAGACTTTAAAACACTTTTGGGGTTTAATTTCGGCCTGGCAATTATTTGGACACCTAAATCTAGTCAGAAAGGCCCCTCCACTCTGGAATGAAGAGGGAGGAGGCCTCATTTTCAGGCCTCAATTGCGCACTTGCTTTTGCCTAGGCAGTCCATGCAGCTTCATGGGGGCATCATAAAAGACTCCAGAGAGACTTATTTCCTACTAAAATAATCCCTAATGAAGGTAAAGGGCTACAGTGGAAGCTGTGGCTAGTACTGTAGTGTGTTAACTGGTTAATAACTGTTATTAGCTCCGGTTTGGGCATTAAGGGGTTAATTGATCTGAAAATTTGTGTGCAATCTTTTCAAAGCATTAAGACTCTGTGGTGAAAATTTCATTAAAATCGGATGTATTTCATGGTTTTTTGATGTTTCAGTAATAAAGTGTGCTCTTTTATTATTTAAAGAGACAGTAATGTTTTTGTCAAAAATAATTTTTATTGCATTGTAGTTCTGTTTAAGTCTGTCAAACATGTCTGAATCTTCAGATAGCCTAGGTTCTGTATGTCCAAAGGATTTTTTATCTAAACTGCCAGCTTTTCCTAGGAAAGTGTGATTGCTCAGTTTTAAACACAGACAATGAGCAAGCAGACGCAGAGGATAATTTAGCTTTAGTGCCCTCACATCAATCTGACTTGGCGGTGAGGGAGGGCCTGTCTGAGGGAGAAATTTCTGACAGGAAAAGTTTCTCAGCAGGCAGAGCTTGATACCATAACATTTAAATTTAAGCTTGAACACCTCCGCGCCCTACTTAAGGAGGCCCTAGCTGCACTTGATGATTGTGATCCTTTGGTGATCCCAGAAAAATTGTGTAAAATGGACAAATTCCTAGAGGTCCCAGTACACACTGATGCGTTTCCGATACCTAAGATGGCGGATATTGTGTCTAAGGAGTGGGAGAAGCCAGGTGTACCTTTTGTTCCCCCTCCTATATTTTAGAAAATGTTCCCAATTGTTGACCCTAGAAGGGACGCGTGGCAGACGGTCCCCAAGGTAGAAGGGGCAGTTTCAACGCTAGCTAAGCGCACAACTATACCAATAGAAGACAGTTGCGCTTTCAAAGAATAAAAAATTAGAAGGTTTACTTAAGAGAATATTTGTTCTACAAGGTTTCCTTCTTCAATCAATTTCCTGCATTATTCCTGTAACTACTGCAGCGGCTTTTTAGTTTGAGGAACTGGAAAACTCGCTCCAGAAGGAGACTTCTTATGTCAAAGTCATGGATAGATTTCACGCCCTAAAGCTGGCTAATTCTTTCATCACAGATGCCGCTTTGCAAGTAGCTAAACTAGCGGCGAAAAATTCTGGTTCTGCCATCGTGGCGCGCAGAGCGCTTTGGCTAAAATCATGGTCGGCTGATGTGTCGTCCAAAACAAAATTGCTTAATATTCCTTTCAAGGGTAAGACCCTATTCGGGCCAGAGTTGAAAGAGATTATTTCAGATATCACTGGGAAAGGGCCATGCCCTTCCACATGGTAGAGCCTTCAAGGCTAAAAACAAGGCCAATTTTCGTTCCTTTCGCAACTTCAGGAACGGACCTGCTTCAACCTTTACAGCTACTAAGCAAGAGGGTAACGCTTCCAGCCCAAGCCAACATGGAAACCTTTGCAGGGCTGGAACAAGGGTAAACAGACCAAGAAGCCTGCTGCTGCTACTAAGACAGCATGAAAGGGTAGCCCTCGATCCGGGACCGGATCTAGTAGGGGGCAGACTTTCTCTCTTTGCTCAGGCTTGGGCAAGAGATGTTCCGGACCCCTTGGCACTAGAAATTGTCTCTCAGGGGTACCTTCTAGAGTTCAAAGACCTTTCCCCAAGGGGAAGGTTCCACATGTCTCACTTATTTTTAGACAGATAAGGAGACAGGCATTCTTACTTTGCGTAGAAGACCTTTTAAAGATGGGAGTGATACACCCAGTTCCGACAGCAGAGCAAGGACTGTGTTTTTACTCAAACCTGTTTGTAGTTCCCAAAAAAGAAGGAACTTTCAGGCCGATTCTGGACTTAAAATTTTTAGACAAATTCAAAATGGAATCCATTCGGACAATTTTACGAATGTTCCAGGAGGGTCAATATATGACTACCGTGGACTTAAAGGATGCGTATTTGCATGTTCCTATTCACAAAGATCACCTTCAGTCCCTGAGGTTCGCCTTTCTGGACAAGCATTATCAGTTCGTGGCTCTTCCTTTCGGATTGTCCACTGCTCCCAGAATTTTCACAAGGGTGCTAGGGTCCCTTCTAGCGGTACTAAGACCGCGGGGCATTGCAGTAGCACCTTACCTAGACGACATCTTAATACAGGCGTCGTCTTTTCCCAGAGCCAAGGCTCATACGGATATTGTTCTAGCCTTCCTAAGGTCTCACGGGTGGAAGGTGAACGTAGAAAAAAGTTCTCTGTCCCCGGTCACAAGGGTTCCCTTCCTGGGAACAATAATAGAGTCGGTAGAAATGAAAATCTTTCTGACGGAGGTCAGGAAGTCAAAACTTTCAAATGCTTGTCGAGTTCTTCATTCCATTCCTCAGCCGTCTGTGGCTCAGTGCATGGAGGTAATCGGTCTAATGGTTGCGGCAATGGACATAGTCCCGTTTGCCAGAATTCATCTAAGACCTCTGCAATTGTGCATGCTCAAGCAGTGGAATGGGGATTATGCAGACTTGTCTCCCCAGATACAAATGGACAAGAAAGCCAGAGACTCGCTCCTCTGGTGGTTGTCTCAGGATCACCTGTCTCAGGGAATAAGTTTCCGCAGGCCAGAGTGGATCATTGTCACGACCGACACCAGTCTCTTAGCCTGGGGCGCGGTCTGGGACTCCCTGAAAGCTCAGGGTCTATGGTCTCGGGAAGAATCTCTTCTCCCGATAAACATTTTGGAACTGAGAGCGATATTCAATGCGCTCCTGGCTTGGCCTCAACTAGCGAAAGCCAAATTCATAAGATTTCAGTCGGACAACATGACGACTGTAGCGTACATCAATAATCAGGGAGGGACAAAGAGTTCCTTGGCGATGAGAGAAGTATCCAAGATCATCAAATGGGCGGAGGATCACTCCTGCCATCTATCTGCAATTCACATCCCAGGAGTAGACAACTGGGAGGCGGATTATTTGAGTCGTCAGACTTTCCATCCGGGGGAGTGGGAACTTCACCCGGAGGTTTTTGCCCAGTTAACTCAACTATGAGGAATTCCAGATATGGATCTGATGGCGTCTCGTCAGAACTCCAAGGTTCAGCACTACGGGTCCAGGTCCAGGGATCCCAAGGCGACACTAGTAGATGCATTAGTGGCGCCTTGGTCGTTCAATCTAGCTTATGTGTTTACACCGTTTCCTCTCCTTCCCAGGCTAGTAGCCAGGATCAAACAGGAGAAGGCTTTGGCGATTCTAATAGCTCCTGCATGGCCACGCAGGACTTGGTATGCAGACCTGGTGAATATGTCATCGGCTCCACCATGGAAGCTACCTTTGAGACAGGACCTTCTAGTACAAGGTCCATTCGAACATCCAAACCTAGTTTCTCTGCAACTGACTGCTTGGAAATTGAACGCTTGATTCTATCTAAGTGTGGGTTTTCGGAATCTGTTATAGATACTCTGGTTCAGGCCAGAAAACCTGTGACCAGGAAAATTTACCATAAGATATGGCAAAAATATCTCTGTTGGTGCGAATCCAAGGGTTACTCATGGAGTAAAATTAGGATTCCAAGGATACTTTCCTTTCTCCAAGAGGGTTTGGAGAAAGGTCTGTCAGCTAGTTCTCTAAAAGGACAGATATCTGCTCTGTCTGTCTTGTTGCACAAACGTCTGGCAGCCGTGCCAGATGTACAAGCGTTTGTACAGGCGTTAGTCAGAATCAAGCCTGTCTACAGACCTATGACTCCTCCATGGAGTCTAAACTTAGTTCTTTCAGTTCTTCAAGGGGTTCCGTTTGAACCTTTACATTCCATAGATATTAAGTTACTATCTTGGAAAGTTCTGTTTTTGGTTGCTATTTCTTCTGCTAGAAGAGTTTCTGAATTGTCTGATTTGCAGTGTACTTCACCCTATCTGGTATTCCATACAGATAAGGTAGTTTTACGTACCAAGCCTGGTTTTCTTCCAAAAGTGGTTTCCAACAGGAATATTAACCAGGAAATAGTTGTTCCTTCTCTGTGTCCGAATCCAGTTTCGAAGAAGGAACGTTTGTTACATAACCTAGATGTGGTTAGTGCTTTAAAATTCTATTTAGAAGCAACTAAGGATTTCAGACAGACATCATCCTTGTTTGTCGTCTATTCTGGTAAGAGGAGAGGTCAGAAATCTACTGCTACCTCTCTTTCCTTTTGGCTAAAAAAAAATCATCCGATTGGCTTATGAGACTGCCGGACGGCAGCCTCCTGAACGAATTACAGCTCACTCTACTAGAGCTGTGGCTTCCACATGGGCCTTCAAGAATGAGGCTTCTGTTGAACAGATCTGTAAGGCAGCGACTTGGTCTTCTCTGCATACATTTGCCAAATTTTACAAATTCGATACTTATGTTTCTTCGGAGGCTATTTTTGGGAGAAAGGTTTTACAAGCAGTGGTGCCTTCCGTTTAGGTTACCTGACTTGTTCCCTCCCTTCATCCGTGTCCTAAAGCTTTGGTATTGGTTCCCACAAGTAAGGATGAAGCCGTGGACCGGACACACCAATGTAGGAGAAAACAGAATTTATGTTTACCTGATAAACTTTTTTCTCCTACGGTGTGTCCGGTCCACGGCCCGCCCTGGCGTTTAGTCAGGTTTAAAATTTTTATTTTTGTACACTACACTCACCACTGCACCCTATTGTTCTCCTTTTTCTCCTAACCGTCGGTCGAATGACTGGGGGGCGGAGCCAGAGGGGGAGCTATATGGACAGCTCTGCTGTGTGCTCTCTTTGCCACTTCCTGTAGGGAATGAGAATATCCCACAAGTAAGGATGAAGCCGTGGACCGGACACACCGTAGGAGAAAGCAATTTATCAGGTAAACATAAATTCTGTTTTTTATTTCTTTATTTAATTTTCTTTATATCTTTATTTTTCTGAAGTGTAGGGATCCCTGTAAAAAAAAAACAAAAAAAACTCTTAATGTTCCACATCCCACTGGTCACTACCATCTTAGGTACTGGCAGTCAGTCTGCGAGTACCTTGTTTTGGTTTTTTATTTTTTTATTTAGTAATTATTGTTGTTTTGTTTTATAGGGAATCCCCCTCCAAGTGATCACCTTTCTGTAGTGTGGGGACCCACCTCTCCCCTCCTAGCCAGTTTTTCCATAGTGTAGGGAGTAGGGACCCATCCCTACTTCTCCCCTTAAAAACCCTATTTCCTAGTGTAGGGGCCCACTCTTCCTTCCCCCTCCCCCGTCATGGACTGCCCACCCACCTCACTCCTTCACTGTGTTACTGTCTGTATCTGCGATCTGTCTTTATGTGGTAAGGGACTACGGTCAGTGCTCCCTTACAGATGCCTTCTGTTTCTCAGCTACGGCAACCTTCGCCACAGGGGTGGATGTTGATACTACGTTGACATAGTATGCTGGGCAAGGTACCTACACCCAGTTGGTGCAATAAAGTATTCTCACAGACATGCAAGTTCCATTTATTGTTTACCTCCACTTCAATGCAATTTTGTTTATTTATTTCTTATGTAAACGACTAATTTTTTCTCTTCTCCCTATCGTACCGTTCTATATATATATTTTTTTTTTTTAAAGTCGAATGATAAACTGAGGCTTTTTAAATATAAATGGCTATTAATTTGCAGTTTACACAATCTACTTCCTTCTAAGAGCTCTTAATCTTAACAGTCTCATCTAGTAAATGTTGACATTGATTTACATATCCCGGAGAGCGAAGCAAGTTTGTGCCAATCTGGTTGCTAATTAAACTGTAAAGAAAGCGTCCAGGGAATGGAATGGGCCTGTGCATAGGAAATTTTGGTATTATCCATTTCTGAATTGATTAAATTCTACAAATGAGAACTGAGCTGTTACTTTCAAGTGTTTTGAGCACTTTGCACATTTAATATTTTATGCCTCATATATTGTGTTTTAGTATATTCGCATCCTAAATGTTCATTCTTGCAATGAATGTGTATGATATAATTTAACAAACATGTTTGCAATAAATATAATAAAAGAAAACTGCTTTCTTAAAAAGCTATAATTTAATCTGCATGTGACTTGCACCATTAATGGTTATATGGGCCCATGTGCGCATGCTTTGTCTGAGTGCTTTCTAATACTTTGCTGCATGGCTTTATCAAAATGTGGAATATAACGAAAGTTGAATTCGCGTGCACACAACCTATGGAAATATCAGCATAGGAACACATGCATCCTAAGTGCTATTATCACTTTTAACATCCCAGTGTACTCATTAAGGAGCTGACAAAAGCATTCCTTTCTCCAACATAGGTGTGTCCGGTCCACGGCGTCATCCTTACTTGTGGGAATATTCTCCTCCCCAACAGGAAATGGCAAAGAGCCCAGCAAAGCTGGCCATATAGTCCCTCCTAGGCTCCGCCTACCCCAGTCATTCTCTTTGCCGTTGCACAGGCAACATCTCCACGGAGATGGCTTAGAGTTTTTTGGTGTTTAAATGTAGTTTTTGTTCTTCAATCAAGAGTTTGTTATTTTAAAATAGTGCTGGTATGTACTATTTACTCTGAAACAGAAAAGAGATGAAGATTTCTGTTTGTAAGAGGAAGATGATTTTAGCAACCGTTACTAAAATCGATGGCTGTTTCCACACAGGGCTGTTGAGATGGAGTAACTTCAGTTGGGGGAAACAGTGGGCAGACTTTGCTGCTTGAGGTATGACACATTTCTAACAAGACTTGGTAATGCTGGAAGCTGTCATTTTCCCTATGGGAACCGGTAAGCCATTTTCTTTGTTTAAGTAAAAGAATAAAGGGCTTCATTAGGGCTTAAAAAACTGGTAGACATTTTTCTGGGCTAAAACGATTACTTTACTAAGTATATTTGGCAGATTATTACTATTAATAGTTGTTAAATCTTGGGGATTGTTTTAATAAAAACGCCAGGCACTGTATTGGACACCTTTTTCACTGGGGGCCTTTTCTAGTCATAGACAGAGCCTCATTTTCGCGCCATTAATGCGCAGTTGTTTTTGGAAAGCATGGCATGCAGATGCATGTGTGAGGAGCTAAGAACCACTGAAAAAGCTTATAGAAGGCATCACTTGGTATCATATTCCCCTCTGGGCTTGGTTGGGTCTCAGCAAAGCAGATACCTGGGACTGTATAGGGGTTAAATGTAAAAACGGCTCCGGTTCCGTTATTTTAAGGGTTAAAGCTTTCAAATTTGGTGTGCAATACTTTTAAGGCTTTAAGTTACTGTGGTGAAATTTTGGTGAATTTTGAACAATTCCTTCATACTTTTTCACATATTCAGTAATAAAGTGTGTTCTGTTTAAAATTTAAAGGGACAGTAACGGTTTTATTGTAAAACGTTTTTTGTGCTTTGTTGACAAGTTTAAGCCTGTTTAACATGTCTGAACCATCAGATAACGATGTTCTATATGTATGAAAGCCAATGTGTCTCCCCATTTAAATATATGTGATATAATTGTGTCATAATGTCCAAACAAAGTAGGGATAATAATGCCATAGATATGATATTGCCCAAGATGATTCCTCAAATGAGGGGAGTAAGCATGGTACTGCATCATCCCCTTCTGTGTCTACATCAGTTTTGCCCACACAAGAGGTCCCTAGTGCATCTAGTGCGCCAATACTTATTACCATACAACAATTAATGGCTGTAATGGATAATTCTATTGCATGCATTTTTTCCAAAATGCCTACTATCAGAGAAAGCGCGTTTGCTCTGTTTTAAACACTGAAGAGCAAGAGGACGCTGATGATATCTGTTCTGACATACCCTCACACCAATCTGAAGGGGCCAGGAGGGAGGTTTTGTCTGAGGGAGAAATTTCAGATTCAGGGAAAATTTCTCAACAAGCAGAACCTGATATTGTAACTTTTAAATTTAAATTAGAACATCTCCACGCACTACTTAAGGAGGTATTATCTACTCTGGATGATTGTGACAATTTGGTCATTCCAGAGAAATTAGGTAAGATGGACAAGTTCCTAGAGGTTCCGGTGCCCCCCGATGTTTTTCCTATACCCAAGCGGGTGGCGGACATAGTAAATTAGGAGTGGGAAAGGCCCGGCATACCTTTTGTTCCTCCCCCTATATTTAAGAAATTATTTCCTATAGTCGACCCCAGAAAGGACTTATGGCAGACAGTCCCCAAGGTCGAGGGGGCGGTTTTTACTCTAAACAAACGCACTTCTATTCCTATAGAAGATAGTTGTGCCTTCAAGATCCTATGGATTAAAGGTTAGAGGGTTTGCTTAAAAAGATGTTTGTTCAGCAAGGTTACCTTCTACAACCAATTTCATGCATTGTTCCTGTCACTACAGCTGCGTGTTTCT
The DNA here is from genome assembly GCF_027579735.1 of Bombina bombina. NCBI lineage: Eukaryota > Metazoa > Chordata > Amphibia > Anura > Bombinatoridae > Bombina > Bombina bombina. Next base: position 1,501,084,941 of record NC_069499.1, read on the forward strand.
GGTTCGAAGAACTAGAAAAGTCGCTAAATAAAGAATCTTCGTACGAGGAGGTTTTGGTCAGAGTTCAAGCACTCAAATTGGCTAACTCTTTTATTTTAGATGCCGCTTTGCAATTAGCTAGATTAGCGGCGAATAATTCAGGGTTTGCTATCGTGGCGCGCAGAGCGCTTTTGCTAAAGTCTTGGTCAGCGGATGTGTTCTCCAGACCAAATTGCTTAACATGCCTTTCAAGGGTAAAACACTGTTTGGCCCTGACTTGAAAGAGATTATTTCAGACATCACTGGGGGAAAGGGCCTCGCCCTTCCTCTGGATAGGTCTTTTAAGGCTAAAAATAAGCCAAATTTTCGTCCCTTTCGCAGAAACGGACCAGCCTCAAATTCTACGCCCTCTAAGCAAGAGGGTAATACTTCTCAAACCAAGCCAGCCTGGAGACCGATGCAAGGCTGGAACAAGGGTAAGCAGGCCAAGAAACCTGCCACTGCTACCAAAACAGCATGAAGTGTTGGCCCCGATCTGGGACCGGATCTGGTGGGGGGCAGACTTTCTCTCTTTGCTCAGGCTTGGGCAAGAGATGTTCAGGATCCTTGGGCGCTAGAAATAGTTTCTCAAGGTTATCTCCTGGAATTCAGGGAACTACCCCCAAGGGGAAGGTTCCACAGGTCTCAATTATCTTCGAGCCAAATAAAAAGACAGGCATTCTTACACTGTGTAGAAGACCTGTTAAGCATGGGAGTGATTCATCCTGTTCCATTAGGAGAACAAGGGATGGGTTTTTACTCCAACCTGTTCATAATTCCCAAAAAAAGAGGGAACATTCAGACCAATTTTAGATCTCAAGTTTCTAAACAAGTTTCTAAGGGTTTCATCGTTCAAAATGGAAACCATTCGAACGATCCTTCCTACCATCCAGGAAGGTCAATTCCTGACCACGGTGGAGTTAAAGGATGCATATCTACATATTCCTATCCACAAGGAACATTTTCGGTTCCTAAGGTTCGTCTTTCTGGACAAGCATTACCAGTTTGTGGCACTTCCATTCGGATTAGCCACTGCTCCAAGATTTTCACAAGGGTCCCTTCTAGCGGTGCTAAGACCAAGGGGCATTGCAGTAGTACTTTACTTGGACGACATCCTGATTCAAGTGTCGTCTCTGTCAAAAGCAAGGGCTCATACGGACATTGTCCTAGCCTTTCTCAGATCTCACAGGTGGAAAGTGAACATAGAAAAAAGTTCTCTGTCCCCGTCAACAAGAGTTCCCTTCTTGGGAACAATAATAGTTTCCTTAGAAATGAAGATTTTTCTGTCAGAGGCCAGAAAATCAAAAATTCTAAGCTCTTGTCAGGTACTTCATTCTGTTCTTCTTCCTTCCATAGCGCAGTGCATGGAAGTAATAGGTTTGATGGTTGCGGCAATGGACATAGTTCCTTTTGCACAAATTCATCTAAGACCATTACACCTGTGCATGCTCAGACAGTGGACTGGGGATTATACAGACTTGTCTCCGACGATACAAGTAGATCAAATAACAGAGATTCACTCCGTTGGTGGCTGACCCTGGACAACCTGTCACAGGGAATGAGCTTCCGCAGACCAGAGTAGGTCATTGTCACGACCGACGCCAGTCTGGTGGGCTGGGGCGCGGTCTGGGAACCCCTGAAAGCTCAGGGTCTATGGTCTCGGGAAGACTCTCTTCTCCCGATAAACTGAGAACGATATTCAATGCTCTCAAGGCTTGGCCTCGACTAGCAAAGGCCAAATTCATAAGGTTTCAATCAGACAACATGACGACTGTTACATATATCAACCATCAGGGGGAAACAAGGAGTTCCCTGGCGATGAAGGAGCATCCGGGGGAGTGGGAACTCCATCCGGAAATCTTTGCCCAAATAACTCAATTATGGGGCATTCCAGACATGGTTCTGATGGCCTCTCGTCAGAACTTCAAGGTCCCTTGTTACGGGTCCAAATCCAGGGATCCCAAGGCGACTCTATTGGATACAATAGTAGCACCTTGGATCTTCAACCTAGCTTATGTATTCCCACCATTTCCTCTCATTCCCAGGCTGGTAGCCAGGATCAATCTGGAGAGGGCTTCGGTGATCTTGATAGTTCCTGTGTGGCCACGCAGGACTTGGTATGCAGACCTGGTGAATATGTCATCGGCTCCACCATGGAAGCTACCTTTGAGACAGGACTTTCTTATTCAGGGTCCATTCGAACATCCAAATCTGGTTTTCCTCCAACTGACTGCTTGGAGTTTGAACGCTTGATTTTATCAAAGCGTGGGTTTTCAGATTCTGTAATAGATACTCTTATTCAGGCTAGAAAGCCTGTAACTAGAAAAATTTACCATAATATATGGAAAAAATATATCTGTTGGTGTGAATCTAAAGGATTCCCATGGAACAAGATAAAAATTCCTAAGATTCTTTCCTTTCTACAAGAAGGTTTGGAGAAAGGATTATCTGCAAGTTTCTCTGAAGGGACAGATCTCTGCTTTATCTGTTTTACTTCACAAAAGGCTGGCAGCTGTGCCAGACGTTTAAGCGTTTGTTCAGGCTCTGGTTAGAATCAAGCCTGTTTACAGACCTTTGACTCCTCCCTGGAGTCTTAATCTAGTTCTTTCAGTTCTTCAAGGGGTTCTGTTTGAACCTTTACATTCCGTAGATATTAAGTTATTATCTTGGAAAGTTTTATTTTAGGTTGCAATTTCTTCCGCTAGAAGAGTTTCTGAGTTATCTGCTCTGCAGTGTTATCCGCCCTATCTGGTCCATGCAGATAAGGTGGTTTTGCGTACTGAGCCTGGTTTTCTTCCGAAGGTTGTTTCCAACAAAAATATTAACCAGGAGATAGTTGTACCTTCTTTGTGTCCGAATCCAGTTTCAAAGAAGGAACGTTTGTTACACAATTTGGACGTAGTCCGTGCTCTAAAATTCTATTTAGAGGCTACTGAAGATTTTTAGACAAACATCTTCTTTGTTTGTTGTTTATTCTGGTAAAAGGAGAGGTAAAACAAAAGTAACTTCTACCTCTCTTTCCTTTTGGCTTAAAAGCATTATCAGATTGGCTTTTGAGACTGCCGGACGGCAGCCTCCTGAAAGTATCACAACTCACTCCACTAGGGCTGTGGCTTCCACATGGGCCTTCAAGAATGAGGTTCCTGTTGACCAGATATGTAAGGCAGCGACTTGGTCTTCACTGCACTCTTTTGCCAAATTTTACAAATTTGATACTTTTGCTTCTTCGGAGGCTATTTTTGGGAGAAAGGTTTTGCAAGCCGTGGTGCCTTCCGTTTATGTGACCTGATTTGCTCCCTCCCTTCATCCGTGTCCTAAAGCTTTGGTATTGGTTCCCACAAGTAAGGATGACGCCGTGGACCGGACACACCTATGTTGGAGAAAACAGAATTTATGCTTACCTGATAAATTACTTTCTCCAACGGTGTGTCCGGTCCACGGCCCGCCCTGTTTTTTTAATCAGGTCTGATGAATTATTTTCTCTAACTACAGTCACCACGTTACCATATGGTTTCTCCTATATATATTTCCTCCTGTCTGTCGGTCGAATGACTGGGGTAGGCGGAGCCTAGGAGGGACTATATGGCCAGCTTTGCTGGGCTCTTTGCCATTTCCTGTTGGGGAGGAGAATATTCCCACAAGTAAGGATGACGCCGTGGACCGGACACACCGTTGGAGAAAGTAATTTATCAGGTAAGCATAAATTCTGTTTTTATTCAACGAGGCTGCAGGAACACCCTTTCAAATGGGCTGGGCTCTCTCATGGCAAAGTTGACTTCTGCTGCTGCCTTTTGTTTACATAGGGCCAGATTACAAGTGGAGCGCCAACGTTTGCGCGCAAGCGATAAAGGTTTTATCGCTCGTATTACAAGTTGAAAGTAAATGTGATTGCTTGAGCGCAATTCAAGTTAATGCTTGTCGAGCTCTGGTTAACTGTTTTGCAAAACACATCGAAAATACATTACAAAGTGCACTTACACTCATAATAACACCATCTAATAACTTTTGTATGCAATATTTTTTTAAATAATTTTTTAAGGGCTCATAGATATGAGATCTCATGTGTTAGAAAACAAAAGGCAGGCAAACAGCTTTAACATTCAGATACATACATATACATCTATAAATATTGATATGTGTGTGTGTGTCCATACATGTATATGACAAAAATGCTTCTATTGAATACCGAAATACTCCCATGTGGTTTCCAATTTTGGCTGGAATATCCCTTTATGTAGACAAATATGTATATATGTATATCTATAGGTATAGATATATATTGTACCAAAATGCCATCAGATATATGTAAAAATATGTATTTATGAATAAATAGAATATATTCTGCTATGTGAAATATTCATATTTTCATGTCAGGTTAGTGTTTGTTTTGCAAGTGTTTTTTCTTTAAACTGTACCATTTCAATTTATATAAGATTGAGGGTAATTTCCTGAAGTTTATATTTCAGTCTAACTCCTTTTAAAGACATAAGGGGCAAAAGGTAAAAATAATTCCTGTACAAGTTTCTGGGAAATATAAGGGACTAATTAAAATCTGTATGCTTTCATATACATTAAGAGATTGAAACATTTAATATAAAATTTAGAAGTCCACTTATCAGAAAAAGGTAAATTATCGCATTGTTGTTGTACTTATGCGTAGCCATTGAATAAAGGATTGCACAAATTTACCTGGTGAGGCTGCGTATTTTTCTGATAGGTGGACTTTATTGGTGTTGGCTGGCACAGGACTGACAAGCACTGCGTATTTCCATATAAAAATTAGAAGCCAGAAATATTGTTTTATTTACACCAAATTATTTATTTTTCTTATAAACCTAACTTACTTTTCATACAGCTGTTCAGGGTGGAATGCGCTCCTGGTTTATTCTTAGTGTAAACCCAGGGGCTCCCAAAAATGAACAATAAAATACTAAAAAAAAATATTTGGAAGATGAATTTTTAGATTGTTACATGATTTTCCTGAATCTCTTTATTTCCTTTGTATTTACATAAAACATTTGCTATGACTTCTGCAAGACGTTTTAACAATATATACAGTGTGTGTGATTGACACTCTGTATGAAAAAGACATGACACTGTTATTATCTATCGGAATTCTTTACACAGAGAGACGCTAGTTTTTTTTTTCTTTTTTCTATCTCCTTAGATCTGTTGGTAGCAAATACATTCTATTCAGCAGTTACCATTGTATGCAATCTACTAAGTTGAGATGAGTGGCGGTACCATGTAAATACTTTACACTTGTAAATGGGTCATTAAATTGATTTATTAACTCGAATAGTTGCAGGATCAGAAGTGACAAATTAATGTCGATGACAGATCTGATGGATGTTCATGATATTCATCTGCATCATATGTTCTTAAAGGGACACTAAACCAGGGACGGATTGGGCCGCTGGGATACCGGGAAAAATCCCGGTGGGCCGGCAGAGGCTGGGCTGGGTCAGCTGGTTAAGTGTGTGTGGAGAGCAGGCAGCAGCAAAGTTGTGCAAACTTGTGAGGGAGCGCACCATAGTCAGGATGAAGCCGACCTGCAGAGCTCAACTTCAAGTAGGTAAAGTAGCAGCAGTGTTCATTTTTCTTTAATGATTCAGATAGAGCATGCCGTTTTAAGAGCAACTTTCTAATTTACTCCTATTATCAAATTTTCTTTGTTCTCTTGCTATCTTTATTTAAAAAGCAGGAATGCAAAGCTTAAAGGGACACTGAACCCAAATTTTTTCTTTAGTGATTTAGATACAACATGCAATTTTAAGCAACGTTCTAATTTACTCCTATTATCATTTTTTCTTTGTTCTTTTGCTAGCTTTATTTAAGAAAGAAGGCATATAAGCTATTTTTTGGTTCAGTACTCTGGAGAGCACTTGTTTATTGGTAGGTGAATTTATCCACCAATCAGCAAGAACAACCCAGGTTGTTCAACAAAAATGGACCGGCATTTAAACTTACATTCTTGCTTTTCAAATAAAGATACCAAGAGAATGACGAAAATGTTATAATAGGAGTAAATTAGAAAGTTGCTTAAAATTGCATGCTCTGTCTGAATAACGAATGAAAATATTTGGGTTCAGTGTCCCTTAAAGAGCCGGCCCATTTTTGCTTTAGAATATGGGTTATGTTTGCTTATTGGTTTGCTAAATGTAGCCACCAATAAGCAAGCACTATCCATGGTGCTTAACCTAAAATGGTCCGGCTCCTAAACTTTAAATTCCTGCTTCTTAAATAAAGATAGCAAGAGAACGAAGACAAATTGATAGTAGGAGTAAATTAGAAAGTTGCTTAAAATTGCATGCTCTATCCTGAATCATTAAAGAAAAAAATGGATTTAGTGTCCCTTTTTAAGATTTGTATTGTGATATCAATCATTGACTCTCTATTTGAAACTGGAAATTTTTCCAAAAATTTCTGAATACAGCATGGGCAGTTGCTTTCTGAAAAATCAGGGTTCGATAGGTTACTTGAGTGTAGTGTTCAGCTTAATAATGATTAACCTTGAGCGGATTCCTTAGATGCTTCACAGGAGACTGCACTAGTTGGGATTTCTGTTGGAATGGAATAGACAACGTGGATCTAGTTCAGAAAATTCAACTCTCTATGCTAGAGGGGCTTTTTGTCCCCCCCCCCCCCCCGGATTCATGTGGGTGTATATGTGTAAAGCTAGAGGTGGTATATCTCTCCAATACCTTAAGGGGACATTAAACACAAAGTATATTTTATGCACCTCCCTCTAATTATGAGTGCTGCCATTTTGGAGCCTAGGTTTCATTGTCATTATCTGAAGGAGAGTTGCTGCCTATTTGCAAACACATCAGCACTGGAATCCAGCAAAAGCTCAATTAAAACATGTCAGCAACCATGACTTGGGGAGACAGGGAGTAACCTTAGAACTATGTTTAAAAAATGTATTTAGTGTTTAATGTCCCATTAATACTATATCACTAACTTGAGGATGAATATATTCATTTGTTGGTCTATTTGTTGATCTATTTGTTGATCTATTTGACTTATATGACTGCTTGCTTGATGGAGACAGCTAATGATCAAGGTAAAATCCTCCCTATGGGTGCAACGATAGACCTTTCATTTGATTTTGCAAAGAATGCAGACAGTCTATTTAAGTTTCATCATCTGGTGGGAAATGTAGTAATCCTTTGGTATCTAAGTTTATTTTCCCCTACTTTAAAGTAAGAGCTTCTTGTGAGGTATTCCCTTCATAGCATACAACAATGTACCCTAGACTATCACTTGTATAAGAAGAATAAAAAAAAATGTTGCTTCTTATTTTAATGAGACACATTTTGTAATACTGTCTATACAGGTACAAATCCCAAATCTGGAATTCCAAAATCCAAACTTAATCCAGGCTTTTCAATTAATATTTTTTTTTTATAAAATGAACAGAAATTACTATTTTTCCTGCCTGTAAGTTACAATCTTCGCTGCCTGTCTCTTTGTTTTTTTTGTGTGTTCTAAAATGCAAATAATTGTCTATATTTTTTAAAACAACAAATCTTACCTTTCTGATTACTGTACTATGTTTACAGAAGTATTAAATATGATATAAAACTAACTTTAGGTTACATGTATAAGTTGTATTATTACATGTAAATATTGTCTAAATGGCATAAGATATTGTTGATTACACTTGGTTTCATCTCTTCTCTAAACTGTCCGATTTTACCAATACAAATACTATTTTTTTTTACCTGTGTATACATATACTATGAAAGGAAATGAATGTTATAGTGCTGATGTTTTTTATTGGTGATATTTGTTATTTTAAGTTTTAAAGAGAGAGAGAGAGAGAGAGGTTGAGCAGTGATCGCTTGATGTGCTTGAAACCGAGGTGACGTGAGCAGCCATTAAGTTATTCTGTTATAGTGCAAACCAAGTCTTTTTTTCCAGCCAAGAAAATTAAATATTTAAAGCCAGTATTATAACAAGTGCCTTTTTTATTGATAACAAGTTGTATAGATCAGAATACATTTTTGTGCTGATATAGACTTTTACATGTCAGAAATAGTGTTGCAACAGCAGACAGTCTATTCATAAGTGAGTATGTAATTGAACAAAGAACTTTGTCATCTATTGTAAATAGAGGAAATGCTACATTCACTAAATGACATTTATTTAAATGGATATAAAAGTGCAAATAAAACATTCTCTGCTATGCTAGAGCATTTTATTATTTCACTGTTGCTTTTATATAGCGGTGTGTTCAACCCCTGCAAAGTTATTTAAACACATAGTTAAAGTCAGCTCCAGACCAGCAATGCACTTCTGGGAGCTAGCTAAAACATAAGTTAAGCCAGCGACAGTAGACAAATGTGTATAGCCACCAATCACCAGCTAGCTCCTAGCAGTGTAGGATATGCAAATATTATTTTTCAACAAAGGTTTCTTAGAGAACATAGTAAATTTGAAAACTGAAGTGAATTTAAAAGTATGCTAAGTAGGAAACCGATAAAACCCAGTGAAGAAATAACTATTCTTGTGACCAATGTAATGAGAGCAAACATCTCAAATATTTTGCTGGTATAATGGAAGTCTCCTAGCACCATGTTTCTATGTATTAAAGATAGATTGATTTATTTTTACCCCATCAGCTCTATTTACTGTCTCTATCCTAATATAAATATTGCATTTGGCTTTCATATGTAGGGCAGGATATGTTTTCCTTTGGAGCACATATATAGATGGCAGTATATTTGCCTTTATGTGCTTGCATTGCTAGGCTGGTGAAGTCGGATTCACATGATCCCTGTAGGATGTATGGACGAAACAGGATCCCTTGACATAAAACTGATTCACTTGAAAATAATGACAAATTTGGTTTAACTATGCTTTTATACGTCCATGTAGAAATGCTTTTATGTGGTTCTGAAATATCCCAGTAAAAATTAGCTCAACCTAAAAGCAATTTAGAAATTCTGCAAATGTGCCATGTTGCTGTCTTACAAAACATATTAGATGCCAAGCTGGATACAGCAAACTTGACTAACAGGGGGTTAACTCCAACCAAGTGCGCTTTACATTGTTGCTGAAATGAAAGGACCATGAAATACAGTGGAATTGCAAAAGCAACAAGTTCATAATTAAGACAATAACGCTCAGGATTTCAAATGAGCAGTAGATTTCTTACTGACAAAATTCTGTCAGCATTATCCACATACATAGTATAGTCATGAACCTACCCCAACAGTGGAAAAAGAGCTAAATTTGATACTAGAAGTTTTTGTTTATTTTTTTAAATTAAATTCTTTGTCTCAATCATGAAAGTTTTTCTGACGTTCACGTCCCTTTAAAGGGACAGTCTAGTCAAAATTAAACTTTAATGATTCAGATGGGCATGCAATTTTAAACAAAGTTTCCAGTTTACTTTTATCATCAAATCTGCTTTGTTCTCTTGGCATTCTTTTTGAACGCTAAACCTAGGTAGACTTGTATGCTAGTTTCTAAGTCCTTGAAGTCTACTTTGGCATTTGGACAGTTTTTCACAGCTAGACAGCGCTAGTTCATGTGTGCCATATAGATAACATTGTGCTCACACCCATAGAGTTATTTATGAGTCAACGCTGATTGGCTAAAATGCAAGTCTTTCAAAAGAACTGAGATAAGGGGCAGTCTGCTGAGGCTTAGATACAAGGTAATCACAGAAGTATAAAGTGTATTAATATAACTGTGTTGGTTATGCAAAGTAACAATTAACTCTAAATAGAGTTAGAGCCCCATTCATCAAGCGCTCTGCTGCCTGTTTGTTAGTTTTCTCACATCAAATTTTATGCTTGAACTATTACAGCAAATATGCCCTTGTACACCAAGGGCCATTATAGTGAAAACCGTACTTGCTCTTATTCGTAAGCATATCATTTTATCACTATCGACCCTGCAGATCTATCTGTTTAATCCTCACAAAGGTGATAAACAAATAGGTAAAACACCACTCAGGAGTCGCAGAGAACTGCTGCTCCCAGACAGAAACTGCTGCTGAGCTAGGTTGTGCGGCTAGTTTTGCTGATTGGCTCAGCTCAGTTCCTGTTCCTGATCAGCTGTTCTCTGTGGTTCCTGAGCACTACGTTACCTATGTGTAAACACCCACACAAAGGATTTGCAAGGTTAATAGTGATAACATGACAGACTCTAACAATTTTTTTACTGTAATGGATTTTAATTAAATCAAAACATTGTTGTGTATATCCATTTCTAGGTCTGTGATTTAAATTCAATATCTTTTAGGTTGTGAATACTATCAAAAACAGACCAACATAACAGTTCTCCAACATTACTTATCAATTATGATTGCGCTCACACTAAAATCTCCATCATGGATAACTTGTTGCCTAAGTTTGTAATTCATATTCTTCATAGGTTTGAAAGAGAAATCTGGGAACGGGCAATAGTCATTCTTCAAAGAAGACAACAACAGATGCCAAGGGGTTGACTCCCGAAATGAGGACCCTCATGGTCATGAGTATAGAGTTGAGTTTCCGTCTCAACAGGGAATAAATATTGACATGACTGAAACAAAGCTAACATTAAATTCTCAGAACAAATTCTTTCAAAAAAACAAACCTTTTTACTTGCAATATTGTCACTATCAAAACCTTCTTCAATTCCCTTGATTTTGTCAGTGCTTACATGTTTCTCTCTTGCACGTTTTGCCTCGGATATCTGCTTAATATTGAAACGCTTCTTTTTTTTTATATGGGCCTTAGTCGCTGACATCATTACGGATTTTCTGCCTCAGGGCAATTTTCCAAGTAACTGCGGTCTCTCTTACATAAGAACCTTACATAAGAACCTTACAGGTACTCCTAATACTCCAGAACCCAGTCAATAAAAACTTTTTTCTTTGTCTGGCCATATTGTAGGGCAGAAAATAGCAGAATTGAACGCCATGAATAAGTGTTATAAAAATCATCTTAAGTTAACTGTTTGACACCTTTCAAGTTATGTGAGGTTGACTGAATAATCGTTTTGTTTTTTTTATTCGTACTGATCGTATGTCCGAAGTAATCTTTTATTTGCACGGAATTTGGCGCAATAATTTCCGCAAGACAAGAACAATGGAGGGTACGTTTGTTTACAGGAAAACATATATGTAGACGCTTCATAGATTGCGCTCACATTGTGCAGGAAAATAACATTTAAAAGAATCTTAGCCAGCATTAGTTATGTTCTCAAAGGGACATAAAACCCAATTATTTTCTTTCATGATTCAAATAGAGCATGTGATTTTAAACAACTAACTAATTTTCTTCTATTATCTAATTTGTTTTGTTCGCAGTGTATCCATTGTTGAAAAGGATACCTAGGTAGGCTCAGAAGCTGCTGATTGGTGGCTTCACATATATGCCCCTGGTTATTGGCTTTCAACTAGCTCCCAGTAGCGCATTACTGCTCCTTGAACAAAGGATACTAAGAGAATGAAGCAAATTAGATCATAGAAGTAAATTGGAAAGTTGTTTAAATTGTAGATTTATGTTTAGGTGTGTGATTGGCACCACTGCTGTACTGAGTATTAAGAAGCAAGTGAATGCCTGTGAATATTTGTATACTGTACACATTGTGTGCTCTAAAGCTACTGTTATTGAGTTACTTAGTCCTTCAACTTTAAAATGATTTATCCTTTAGCTGCAATGTCCTGTTACTGTGCTGCAATTAAATGTAAATAACACAAACAAAGCTTTATATTAGTTTTTTATTATTATGTTTGAATCTAATAGATTCCTTCCTGCTTGTTGTTCATTGGCTAGGTAGTCTCTTGAGTGTGCATGTGTCTTAAAGGGAAATGAAACCCAAATCTCTTCTACATTTAGCCACCAATCAGCAAGCTCTACCCAGGGTGCTAAACCAAAAATGGGCCGGCTTACATTCCTGGCTTATCAAATAAAGATACAAAGAGAACAAAGAATTTATAGTAGGAGTAAATTAGAAGGTTGCATAAAATTGCATTCTCGATCAGAATCATGAAATAAAAAAATTGGGTTTAATTACCCCTTTGATGTTGCAATCACTACTGTGGTGTTTAAAGGGAAAGTGAACATTTTGAGATTTGTAACTAATTAATTTAGTTTAATTACATGTAGTAAAACAACTTTTTAAAATACTTACATTATTTACTTTGTGACCCCCCCCCCCCCCACACACACACACACTTTTTATAGTAATTTATCGCTAAAAAAAGTTTTTGTAACTCTAAGAATTAAAAGTGTGCATTGTAGGCTGCATAAACCCAACCCTGATAGATATCAGTTCCTTATTGGCCTAAGCAGGGGATGTCCGGTAAGGAACTGCAAAAGGAATGAAAGTTTTGCTACCAAAATTGCAGCAGCTAGCTGTATTTAATGCCGTAACAAGTCCTGATTGGCTTCTCCAAATAATGGAAGTTGTGGATGGAGTTTGACTTTTAAAAAACAATTCCAACCAATAAGGTGTTAATGTGTTCAACAATTTTTCACAATCGCCTAGTAATAATTTTTTACAAGACTATACAACAATCTTTTGTTTTATCTCTTGATCAAGAAACCTTAAAGGACCAGTCAACACATTGAATTTGCATAATCAACAAATGCAAGATAACAAGACAATGCAATAGCACTTACAGGCCCACTTATCAAGCTCCGTATGGAGCTTGAAGGGCCGTGTTTCTGGCGAGTCTTCAGACTCGCCAGAAACACAACTTATGAAGCAGCGGTCTAAAGACCGCTGCTCCATAACCCTGTCCGCCTGCTCTGAACAGGCGGACAGGAATCGCCAGACATCAACCCGATCGAATACGATCGGGTTGATTGACAGCTCCCTGCTGGCGGCCGATTGGCCGCGAGTCAGCAGGGGGCGGCGTTGCACCAGCAGCTCTTGTGAGCTGCTGGTGCAATGTTAAATGCGGAGAGCGTATTGCTCTCCGCATTTAGCGAGGTCTTGCGGACCTGATCCGCAGTGTCGGATCAGGTCCGCAAGCCCTTTGATAAATGGGCCTGTTAGTCTGAACTTCAAATGAGTAGTAGATTTTTTTTATAACAAATGTCAGTTATGTATACTTTATTTCCATTACCCTTGTACCATGTGATAGCAATCAGCCAATCACAAATGCATATACGTATAGTCTGTGAATTCTTGCACATGCTCAGTAGGATCTGGTGACTCAAAAATTGTAAATATAAAAGACTGTGCACATTTTTTTTTAATGTAAGTAAATTGAAAAGTTGTTTAAAATGACATGCTGTATCTGAATCATGAAAATTTTATTTAACCTGAGTGTCCCTACACTCAGGTTAAATAATACAATTTACAAGCATATTAATGAGGTTATTCCCTGCCTCCCTCTAGTCATGGGTGCCACCATTTTAAAATCTATCTTTCACTACATTCCAGTGCTGACCTGGATGTGCTTCAGATCCCTACAGTGTAACTTAGGTTCTATAATGGCAGCACTCATGGTTAGAGGAAGGTGCATGAAATGCGTTTAGTGTCCCTTTAATACGTTAGAAAATTATTTACATTTCTATGCTCAACTTGAATCATGAAAGTTGACTTCCATGCCCCTTTAAGGGAGTCTGGTGCCTATTTAAAAATAATAAACTTATTTAAGGATATAAATAAGTTTATATATTTTACTCTTATGTGCCTTTAAATAGGTTAAAGGGTTTGTAAACTATCACACTTTTTTCCTCACTGAAAATGATTTTCTAAGAGAGTGTTTCAGCTATGTGCAAGTGATGGTTGCTAATTGGACATAAACTGTATATGCTTCCTGCACCATTAATACAGATTCTGCCATTAGTGCTTGTAAAATTGGTGGAAAACGTCCACTGCATTTCCATATCTTAATTACTTAATCATATGGAAGTGACAGGAATGTTGCTTCTCCTTAATTGCCTGCAATGAGTGCTTGTAATTATCTTTCAGTTGGCGATTTATTATTGATAGTTTTGCACTCATTTTTAACTCCTCAACGACCATCAGATAGCTGTTTAACCGGTATAGTAATGCATATTTGTACTCAATAATCCAAAATAGCGCTGTCTTTGCTTGTAAGGCCACAGGGAACTTCCCTGTTTGTGTCCCTGAGTGAACTGCAGGGCGGCCTATATGACAACAGGTTGAGGCTCATAAGTTTACAAAACACTGTGGATGAGAGACCTTGATAAGATTTACAGCAGGCACTATTTTTAGCTTAAAGGGACATTGTAGTTAAAGGGACAGAACACTTTAAATTGAAATACAGATAAATGTATATACATTTTGAACAGAGGCATTGTAGCAGTATTCATGTATTACCAGACATGCTTTTAGTAAAAACGATCGGTTTCCGTGATAGATTTTACTGTTCATTGAGTAAATGTACATTTGCCTTGTGTAAGCGCATTCGCCACTGCTGCTGAGAATATACATTTTGTCAATGGTCAGGAAAAGCACTGAAACAGAAATTTACATTTACTAGAATGATTTTTGCTAAAACAGGTGTATTAGAAAACAATCATTCTATTTAAAATTGGATTAATTTGCCTTTCAGTTATGGGTTGTATCTTTAATAATTGATGGTAAAAGGGTCGTAAAAACGTGTATTTGTTTGTGATCTTTCATGAATACCCTAAAATATATAGAAAATACCTAAATTATCCAGTTTTAAGTGATTTGTAAACCTTAAAAAAATATTTTTCTAGGCCAGGGCTCAACAAACCTGGGAGCCACTGGCTCCTAGAATTTTACTCCTGGCTCCTAAAATTTGGTGTTATTCTTCATATATTTATATACAAATACCACTGTTTGTCTCCTACATATTCTTTCTGGCTCCTACATTTTAAAAAGATTTGTTGACGCCTGTTCTAGGGTTTACACAAGAAATTTACGTAAAACTGATTTAGTGGGGTAGAAAGGTCAAAATTGAAAGGTGCATGGGTGTATTTAAATTTTAAATAGAAGTTTTGCAATTTACATCCATTAGCAAAAATGCTTCTAGTAAAAGTTATTACTGTTTTTCAGCAGCATATGCACATATGCTGTGAGTGCCTGTGTGCCAGTATTCAAACACAACACCTTCTCAGAGAGTCATCAATGCTTTATAGCAATGCTATACATAGTAAGAAACACTTCTACCATAGACTGCTTTAGACACGTGCACGCTCCAGAGCTCCGATCAGCCTACCTAAGTTTAGTCTTCAGCAAAGGATACCAAGAGACCAAAGCAAGGTTGATGATAGAAGTAAATCGCAAAGTTGTTTAACATTGCATGCGCTACTTGAATCATGATAGATTAATATTGACTTTACATTCACTTTAAAAAGGACAGTAAATTTTAATGAGAGTGCCGGTTTTTAAAAATACTCTTAAATACAGGGGCACTTTAATTCATTAAACTTTACATTTAAGCGTTTTTGTTTTTTTAAATACTTAACTTTTTCCTTTTGATGGGTTCCTCCAATCATTGCGAGCACCCTAAGGCGTCTAGCTCGTGAGTCCACGCAATGATTGGAGGAAGCCTGCTTCGTCATCAATATGCTAAATACAGCAGGCGGAGGATTGCTGGTCATTTGTCATAAGGAAAAAGGTAAGTATTTAAAAAAAAAAAAAAGAAAAAAAAAGAAAACGCTTTAATGAATGAAAGTGCCCCTGTTTTTAGGAGTATTTTTAAAAACCAGTAACTTTCTCATTAAACTTTACATTCACTTTAACATTCACAATTTAACTTATTTAACTATTATTGAATGTTACAATCAATAAAGGGAAAAACTCCTTTTTTTAAAATGTCAGATTCACAATTTTCGTAAGTTGATTGTCAAACTCTGGAATGCAGCTGTAATTGGACTTGTTTGCTTGCTGGCTCTGTCTTGGAGCCAGTTTGGTGTTGTCTCTGGCGCGGTTTACCTGTATTTAAAACATGTTAGTCAAAGGTCACCAATAGTTGGTTTTCAGAACAAATGGAACCAGTTTGGCGAGGAAATAATGATTTAAGAGTCTTTAGTTATAGGAAGCATTTGTAATATATGCAAAATAAATGTGAGACAATGTGGCTACCTTATCCCAAAATATGCAAAAAAATTAAAAGAATGTGTTTATATATATATATATATATATATATATATATATATATATATATATATATATATATATATATACAGTATTGCCGCTATAAATATGCTGTCGGTAAGTAGGGAAGTAATCCACTTGTATGTAGCTTCCTGTAATTTAGAGCATACTAAATAAACCACTTGTTATGGATTCATCCAGATTTTTTTGAGAACTTTTAGGGTATTTATATTTCTTTGAATTTATCAGCATGTATGGGAATTAGCATTTGTAGGACTGTTTTAACCAAAGCTTCAGCAGCCAAGGGGTTAACATTAAAACATTTGCAATCAAATTTGCAGATTTTGTACGTGATATATAAACAGCTAAAACTAATGTCAAGAAGCTTTAGGGGCGTATTTATCAAGCTCCGAATGGAGCTTGATGGCCCGTGTTTCTGGCGAGTCTTCAGATTCGCCAGAAACAGCAGTTATAAAGCAGCGGTCTAAAGACCGCTGCTCCATAACCCTGTCCGCCTGCTCTGAGCAGGACAGGAATTCGCCGCAATGATTGACACCTCCCTGCTGGTGGCGATTGGCCGCGAGTCAGCAGGGGGCAGCGTTGCACCAGCAGTTCTTGTGAGCTGCTGGTGCAATGCTGAATACGGAGAACGTATTGCTCTCCGCATTCAGCGAGGTCTTGCGGACCTGATCCGCACTGTCGTATCAGGTCCGCAAGACCTTTCATAAATAGAGGCCTTAGTTTCCATTCTATTATCCTATATGGCTGCTCCTCAGTAGGGATGGACGAATGTGTTTAAATTCGAATGGTAGAACAAATTTTGTCGAAATTTGATTTGGAAAATCGAATGTTGATAAGAATGAATATTCTTTAAAATTCGAAAACCAAATTTTATTTCCAGTTCTCAAATATAACTTTTGATTTTGAATGCTGGTTTCGATTTTGAATGTTGATTTAGAATTTGAATGTTACATTTATAAAATATACCTGTAGATTAGAAATTCTATTTCTGAATCGAATATTATTTCATTCACATAAAATTAATTTGAAATCAAATTAGTAACGTTTTCGAATTTGTTGTGAAATAAATATCTAAACATTTGATTATTTGAACAAATATTTTCTAATGTTCTTTAACATTCGAAAAAAGAATGTTAGAATGTTATATGAACATTCGAAATTCGATTTGAACGATGGAATGTATCAAAATTCGTTTCAAATTTCTAATGTTTCAAAACATTCACCCCATCCCTTCTCCTGAGTGGCACTACAATTTCTGATTACACGGAATAATGGAAGAAAATAAGGTGAGACTAGGATCCATCTGTGGTTTACAGTGTATGTTTCATTTAAAGGGACAGGAAACCCCAAAATCTTCTTTCATGATTTGGATAGAACACATAGAATTTTAAACAACTTTCCAATTTACTTCTATGATCAAATTTGCTTCATTATCTTATTTATCCTTTGCTGATGAAACATTGCACTATTGGCAGCTAGATGAACACATCTAGTTAGCCAATCACAATAGACGAATATGTGCAGGCACCAATCAGCAGTTAGCTCCCACTAGTGTAGTATATGTGCGTATTCTTTTTCAACAAGGGATACAAAGAGAATGGAGCACATTTGAAAATAGAAGTTAATTTAAAAGTGTCTTAAAATGACCTGCTCTATCTGAATCATGAAAGTTTAATTTTGATTTTCCTATCCCTTTAAATTATGCAAGAATTTAAAGTGTATTTTAAATGCCTCTGTGTAAACCCGTAGGGAGCTGAAAACTGTGCAAAATGAATGCATCATGTCACTGTGCCTTTAATAACAAACTACATTACCAAATTCACTCAATTTGTATCATTTTACATGCCTATATTTACATGTTAAAGGGACATGAAACGTACATTTTTTTTCTTTCATGATTCAGAATAAGTATAGATTTTAAAACACTTTCCATTTTACTTCCAATATCAATTATGCTTCATTCTCTTAATATCCTTTGATATAGGAGCAACAATGTATTACTGGGCCTACTTAGGTATGATTTTCAACAATTGATACCAAGATAACAAAGCAAATATAATTTAATTGGAAAGTTGTTTAAAAATGGTCTCTCTATCTGAATCATGAAGGCAAAATTTAAACAACTAAAATAATAATAATAATAATAAAAAATAATATATATATTTATTGTTCACAGACTAATTATTTATACATAATTATATCATTTATTTACATTTTCATTTCCTTTTATGTGTTTTCTTCACACTTTTTATTTTCATCTTGGTTGCGCACAAGCTGCAGAGTTCTCTTGGGTCCCCTCTTTGTACCAGTCACTGGCAGGCTTGTGACATGCTGGCTATAAATGTACAGTATCATAGGTTTAGGATTAACAAAATCTAAGGAGATTTTCAGCCGCATGTTGCATTAAATCGAGACTGTTGCGTCACTGAGCCTGAAAAGCCAAAAATTCCCAGTGCAATGAACTGATTTAAGCCAGGATGCATTTCATTGATTACATCTAGTTAATGAATTGTAATTTAATCATTTAAACCTTTAATGTGTTTTTCTAATTTTCTAAAATCCTTTACTGTGGCAGCAAAAAAAAAAATCAATCTCTTCATTTTGTGTACAGTAAATTTATACAAAATTAATTTTATGTCTTTTATGAAGAGATTATTATTAATTTCCCACTTTAATTTATTAAGGGAGCATACAAAATATGCAAATAAATATTGTGTAGTTTTCAACTATTAATTGTTAGATTTTTATTGTGTCTCAGCTTTGTAATTATTTATCTATGGATTTTTTTTTATATTCATCTATTTGTATACAATATATAGTTTTTTAAGAAATCCTTTTTTTGTATTTTCCAGACATGATAAAATTGATATTTTCATTGTATACACCATATTTATTTATTTCACAAAAAGGGGGAAATTGTTATTGTTTTTACCTATAACGTTTGATATATTTTAAAGGTCATACATAAACAGAGTTGACATAACTAAGAAATATTTGTATATAACATTATCAATAAATAAATGCCAGATCTTTGTTATGTATTCATAACCACCTAAAGTATTGGAAATAATATGCAGCCTGCATAGGTAATGGCTGGCTAAATGTGAAGTTGTTGCTAATCTCAGTTTAATTTTTTGCCTTCCTCTAAAGCTATGTTAAACGATAAATAGAATGACATATTGAAAGCAAAGATTAGCCTGAGAATAATATGCAGAAGTATTTTTAATTATCATACACAAAAAGCGAGAACCGGGGAATGAACAATAGAGTAATTGCTTTGTTCTATGGTTAGTTACCACCCCAGGAGCTGTCTAGCATGTGCCTTGCGCAAATAACTTTTCTGCAGTATATCAGTCTGGTTCATACTAAAAAGCATAGTGTAGCCCTGAGATACCAGGTAATCCCTCTCTGAAAAAGAGACGAGGCAAGCCACAGACATACTTTTCAGCCTAATGTAGGCCTCTTCAGTAAGGTCCAGCCATATCTCTGTAGGCACAGTGGGCAACGGGTCCACATCTAAATTTCCACAATGCAGGAGATGCTAGGTAAAAAAACAAAACACTGACTTCCTCTTACAACTTCAGTGTTAGTGCTGCACCTCTTCCAGGGCTGGAAGTCCTTTAACTCAATTATCAAGCTTGCAGAGCGATCCCACCTATCACTCCAATGGCCTGGCCAGTAGTCTTTTTATCCCGGTGCCAAGTGAAATGATAGGTAGGAAATCCCACAGATGGGAGTAATGCAAGGATCCATATAAGGAGATTGAAAACTAAAAAAAAAACATTCTATACAAGGCCAAAGGCTAAGACAGGAAGACAGGTGATACATAGGATCAACAGAAGCAAATCTCATTTTGAGGTTCAAAGCCAGGTTCAGCAACAGGAAAGCAGAATAACAAGGGTTAAAGCTGATCAAAGTCCAAGCTGTGTCAGCAAAAATATCAGAAAGTATAGGTACCAGAGTGAAATCCAAGAGAAGGTGAAGAGACAAGCCAAAAGTCAGCAACAAAAGACCCAAAACCATCAGAGTATAGGTACCAGAGGGAAATACAAGAGAAGGTGAAGAGACAAGCCAAACGTCAGCAACAAAAGACCCATAAATATCAGAAAGTATAGGTACCAGAGGGAAATCCAAGAGAAGGTGAAGAGACGAGCCAAAAGTCAGCAACAAAAGACGCAAAAATATCAGAAAGTATAGGTACCAGAGGGAAATACAAGAGAAGGTGAAGAGACAAGCCAAACGTCAGCAACAAAAGAACCATAAATATCAGAAAGTATAGGTACCAGAGGGAAATCCAAGAGAAGGAAAAGAGATAAGCCAAAAGTCAGCAACAAAAGACGCAAAAATATCAGAAAGTATAGGTACCAGAGGGAAATACAAGAGAAGGTGAAGAGACAAGCCAAACGTCAGCAACAAAAGAACCATAAATATCAGAAAGTATAGGTACCAGAGGGAAATCCAAGAGAAGGAAAAGAGATAAGCCAAAAGTCAGCAACAAAAGACGCAAAAATATCAGAAAGTATAGGTACCAGAGGGAAATACAAGAGAAGGTGAAGAGACAAGCCAAACGTCAGCAACAAAAGACCCAAAACTATCAGAGTATAGGTACCAGAGGGAAATACAAGAGAAGGTGAAGAGAGAAGCCAAACGTCGGCAACAAAAGACCCAAAAATATCAGAAAGTATAGGTACCAGAGGGAAATACAAGAGAAGGAAAAGAGATAAGCCAAAAGTCAGCAACAAAAGACGCAAAAATATCAGAAAGTATAGGTACCAGAGGGAAATACAAGAGAAGGTGAAGAGACAAGCCAAACGTCAGCAACAAAAGACCCATAAATATCAGAAAGTATAGGTACCAGAGGGAAATCCAAGAGAAGGAAAAGAGATAAGCCAAAAGTCAGCAACAAAAGACGCAAAAATATCAGAAAGTATAGGTACCAGAGGGAAATACAAGAGAAGGTGAAGAGACAAGCCAAACGTCAGCAACAAAAGACCCATAAATATCAGAAAGTATAGGTACCAGAGGGAAATCCAAGAGAAGGAAAAGATAAGCCAAAAGTCAGCAACAAAAGACGCAAAAATATCAAAGTATAGGTACCAGAGGGAAATCCAAGAGAAGGTGAAGAGACAAGCCAAAAGTCAGCAACAAAAGACGCAAAAATATCAGAAAGTATAGGTACCAGAGGGAAATCCAAGAGAAGGTGAAGAGACAAGCCAAAAGTCAGCAAAAAAAAGACCCACAAATATCAGAAAAGTGCACCCAGGAGGCAAGAAGCAAACATCTATACATGGGCAATAGGAAGGAAACAGGAAGTGACTAATAAAGGAAATAAGGCGCCAAGCAATAACAAGGGCTGGAACACAGAAAGGATAACTAAAGTGCGTCTTCGTTAACATAGCAGCACACCTAAGATCCTAATAATATTGCTTGCGTTAAAATAAAAAAGTGCACTAGTGTTAAAAGAAATAGTGCAAACACATACATATAAATAGCGTGTCTGACTGTAATAAATAAAACACCCGTGCCAACACAGCTAATAACATGCCTGTAGTGCATGCCCACACCACAACCTCAGTAGCGCATCCATCCGCGCTAGCACAAATCAGCACAAGACAGACAGCATTTGTAGTCCTATTCCCAATTTATTTGTATTGGGCTCTGACTCAAAGTTATCAAGCTCTATCTTTATTGCGCTTTTTAACAGTGTCTAATTTGGTCAGTGTTTTAGTAAGTACATCACAAGTGTCTGTCAGATGATTGTAGTTCTTCTTGGAGCTACTCTGAGTTTGGCATTCCTGTGTAAGCCCGCCATTACTGCTTTACATGCTTGATAGCTATCGCTCCTCTGGGTACCTGCTGAACATTGCTGCCTGGTGTACTTGCAGGTTGTTGGTTCTCTGTATTCACGCTGGCCATCATTGCCTTGTGTGCCAGCTGTCCATTGTTGTCCTTGGTACCACTGGGCATCCATGACCAGTATACTCAATAATAAGACATGTGCACAGACAAAAAATCATTTTACACAAATTGTCATCAGTCCAATATTTGCTGATGGGAAAGTTTGGGGTTTGTTTGTTACTGAAATATTGTTCAGTCACGATTTCCTATGGGAAACCTCTTCAGGGCAGCAGAGGAGCAGCTAGACAGCATATTAACCTTAAAGGGACACTGAACCCAATATTTTTTTCATGATTCAGATAGAACATGCAATTTTAAGCAACTTTCCAATTACTCCTATTATCTTTTTTTCTTCATTCTCTTTCTATCTTTATTTGAAAAGCAAGAATGTAAGTTTAGAAGCTGGCCCATTTTTGGTTCACAGCCTGGGTTGTGCTTGCTTATTGGTCGCTAAATGCACCCACCAATAAACAAGTGCTGTCCAGGGTGCTGGCTCCTTAGCTTAGATGCCTTCTTTTTCAAATAAAGGGTAAGGCAGCGAATGGTCAGAGACAGACAGTGTTCGGCAAAAGAAAGGCACTCCAGCAGTTCAGGGGTTAACCAGTATAATAATCAGACAAGCAGAGTTTGGCAGCAGTAGCAGAAAAGCAGTAGGGGTAAACCAGTAGACTAGCAAAGAACAGGCAGAGGTCAGCAACAATAAGGCAATCCGGCAGTTCAGTGGTAAACCAGTAGAATAGTCAGGAACAGGCAGAGGTCAGCAACAGTCTTGAAACAGGCAAAGTTTAGTAACGATAAGGCAAACAACAGTTCAGCAGTTAAAGTGAAGGTCAATTTAATCCTGTCAGCCGCTGCAGCGCTTCCTCCACCCGTCGCAAGTTCTCTTTGTGGGACCAAAATGACGAATCCGGCTTCCTCCAATCACGGCGTTGCATCAGGCCATGATCCCCCCGGGGGAAAGCCGTGATTGGAGCGAGCTGGATTCGTTATTTCTGACATAAGAAGAGGCTTCCGACTGCCGGGGAATCGCTGGAGCGGCATTCAGGATTAAAAGTTAAGTTTTGAAGAAAAGGAGTGAAATGTCAATTTTGATGAATTAAAGTGCCCTTGTTTTTAATAGGTTTATTAAAAACCGGGCACTAATTCATCCAAATTGACTGTCACTTTAAGCAAAGTATAAGCACCCAGGAGCAGACACAATAACAACTATACTTGGGCAAAGTGCATAAAGTAAGAGGCACTTACATAGGCGCAGGTTCGCGCCAAGAAGATCAAACAGGAGAGCAGCATCAGAGGCCAGAAGCGGCGTGCAGCGATGACGTCTTCGCCACAACAACCGCTGCAGCCATGGCAACGGCCATGGTAGGGAAGGCAGAGCCACTGCCAAGATGGAGCGGCGTGAGATTGAGTTACCAGCTCCTACTGAGCAAGTGCAAGAATTCACAGAATATGCGTATATGCATTTGTGATTGGCTGATGGCTGTCACATGATACAGTGGGAGTAAAAATAGACAAATTTGAAATTTGTTAGAAAAAAAATCTACTACTTATTTGAAATTCAGACTGAGTGCTATTGCTTTGTCTTGTTATTATGCGTTTGTTAATTATGCAAATCTACTGTATTGACTGGTCCTTTAAATAGCACTACTGCTGATTAAATGTTGTTCAGATCTGTTTGTATATTTTTGATGATATTGTTTTCAGACAAATACAACTCACAACACAAATTTACTGGTTTGTGTTTTTTCTTCACATTTCTCTAAATCCAGAAGCACATATTTAGTTAAATTATCTTGTTTTACTTGCTGGCTTTTACTCGTTTTTGTGCCTGCTGGTCATTACCCATTGCTAAACCTGCTGACCCATTCTTATTATCTCTGGGTCTGATCTCCTTGCATTCTGTTCCTAGATATTTTTGCCATTATGTCTGCTTAATTCCAGTCCGGTTTCTAGTTTTACCTGTGTCCTGCCTTCTGGGTTGCCATTAAGTAATCACAGATAAGTATGCGTGATATCTGTTTACACTTTATCTGAAAAATCTTTAAAGCTGTCTTAGGTGATACTTGTCACAGTTATGGTGTAATCTGTGAGCACTGTAACCTACACCTGTAATACAGTTTGCTACAGTGGTAGTGTAGTGCTGATGATGGGCTTGTGTTTTACTGTGAACTGTTTGATCTTTTTTGTGATATTGTTGTCTCGTGTCTTTCTATTATTGTCCCGAGGGTCTATTTAAATTTGTTACAAATTGTTTACCTTAAAGGGATACTAAACCCAAATTTTTTTCTTTCATGGTTCAGATAGAGCATGCAATTTTAAGCAATTTTCTAATTTACTCCTATTATATATTTTTCTTCTTTCTCTTGCTATCTTTATTTAAAAAGCAGGAATGTAAAGCTTAGGAGCCAGCCCATTTTAGGTTCAGCACACTGGATAGCGCTTGCTTATTGTTGATTACATTCAGCCAACCAATAAGCAAGCGTAAACCAGGTTCTGAACCAAAAATGGACTGGCTTCTAAGCTTTACATTTCTGCTTTTTAAATAAAGATAGCAAGAGAATGAAGAAAAAACTGATAATAGGAGTAAATTAGAAAGTTGCTTCAAATTGTATTCTATATCTGAATCGTAAAAGAAAAAATTGGATTTAGTATCCCTTTAAGGGATGAAGAGAGTGTTTGTTTGTTTTTACCATAAAAATGAAAATTCTTTTCATTATTATTTTTTTAAGAACTATTTGATAAAAAAAAAATTCTGTTTCTAACTGCAGTGTTGTAGCATAGGAAGCCTGTGGTAAGAGTCTGTTTATTGACTCAGTGCTGGTTAGATTCTTTGAGTAAGGGATATATATACTGTTATGACTTTTTATAATATTTAAACTTGGTAAAATTAGCGGAAGTAACTCAACTTAAAGGGCCATAAAAGTGAGAAGAAGAAAAACCATGTTCTAATTTGTTAGAGCATTTAATGTAAAGACTAACAGCCTTGCACTACTGTGTGCTTAAAGGGACAGTCAACACCAGCATTTTTGTTGTTTAAAAAGAAAGATAATCACTTTGTTACCCATTCCCGAGTTTTGCATAACCAACACAGTTATAATAAAACATGTTTTACCTCTGTAATTACCTTGTATATAAGCCTCTGCAGACTGCCCCCTTATTTCAGTTCTTTTGACCGACTTGAATTTTAGCCAATCAGTGCTCACTCCTAGGTCACTTCACGTGCATGAGCTCAATGTTATCTATATGAAACTCATGAACTAATGCCCTCTAGTGGTCAAAATGCATTCAGATTAGAGGCAGTCTTCAAGGTCTAAGACATTAGCATATGAACCTCCTAGGTTTAGCTTTAAACTAAGAATACCAAGGGAACAAAGCAAAATTGATGATAAAAGTAAATTGTGAATTTGTTGAAAATTACATGCCCTATTTAAATCAAGAAAGTTTTTTGGAATTAACTGTCCCTTTAACCCATGCAAAGGGGTTAAACAAACAATAGTAGTGCTGCTTGTCCTGAGCAGAACCCGCCACTGACCCAATCAGTACTGCAGTGTAGCGAATTAGAGCATGTCATTTTTTTACTTCTATGGCCCTTTAAATTGAGTTTTTGTGCGTTTGATCAGGTCTCAACACTAAATGAATACATACAATAAAATACATTATTAGATTGTTATATAAAGTGAGTGTCTCTCGGGGACATAAAATGTAATGCTCTAATTTGTTAGAGAATAGGAATGCGTTTAAATAATGTGTTGATTTTTGCAGATCTTTGTGTTTTGCCCTTTCACGCACTAAAAAGAACTGAATGCCGCTGTTAGCATATTGGTCTTCCGTTCTAACACAAATACACGTCTAGTTATGAGCGAGCGCTAGTGCAAAACAATAATATATTGTGCATTAGAGTATTTTT
This sequence comes from Bombina bombina, assembly GCF_027579735.1. Classification (NCBI taxonomy): domain Eukaryota; kingdom Metazoa; phylum Chordata; class Amphibia; order Anura; family Bombinatoridae; genus Bombina; species Bombina bombina. The sequence goes on from NC_069499.1 coordinate 1,501,110,835, forward strand.
GCAATAGTTTGTCCCTTTAAATAGTGTTTTTTCTTGTTTGATAAAGAACATTTATTTAATCAGGGCTTTTTAGTATATGGTTTTTACACAAGTATTTCCCTTCACTTCAGTGTCATATTATTTATGTAAACTCTCTCCTGGTTATATAATTTAACATATCCCAAAAACCCAAATCTAGAAAAGCTTAGCCAAGAAGCAATAATGAGGGAAAACAGCAAATTGGGGTTAAAATGATTCTTATCTGCAAACTAATTCTCTAATCTCTGCCTTCCTTTGCTGGTAATTGGAAATCAACCACAGACATGAAAGCCTGTTTCTGTACCCTGAAGATTTGTAATTAAAATGGCTATTGGAAACCTTATTTTAAAATGGATCCTGAATTGTTGTTTAAAATGAAACATAAGATGAAAGTAGACATGATTTTGAGATAAATTTAATTAATTGTATGCCTCATTTTAATAGGTTTTACTCAGAATTCTTATGTCCCCCCCCCCCCAATGGTTATACCTTGTGAAGTAACTGGAAACTTCCTGGCTCCAAAATGTAAAATAAATTTGTCATCCCAGTAATCTGTTTATAAGATATCTCTGAACCTGACTTCTGTGACACTTGAATATCTTATATTGTGCAAGTTATGGGAAATAGCAAAATATGTGTTTTTACTTTTTTTTTTTTTTTTACTTTAAATTCTACCAACACAGCAATGGTATTTGAAAATCACATTTTTTGTAATCTTCCTAAATTGTTGTAGCAGTTACAACATTTAACCCCTTTGCTGCTAATCCAGTTTAATGCCCCGGCCTACACTAAAGCCTTGTTTAGTTGTTTACACATCCAGTTCAGTGCTTTTTCTGTGACATATTCAAATCATACGTTGTAGTTTTTTTGTTTTGCATATTACTGTACTTATAGGAAATAACTTTAGTCTACAGATTACCAATACATGGGGAAAAGCGAACATTTTATGGATCCACAAGCAGACACCCCAACCTGCAAAAACCCATTTCAGGGAGGTGACTTCTCCCGCTATGGCGCCACCCCCCCCTCCCAGTTATGTATTGAACACCTTGAAACCCTAAATAAGATAGAGACTTATCATTGAAGTAGCTTCCCACTAAAGTCACATTAAAAAAAAGTAGCTTTATTTCACAACCACATACAACAAACCTATTTTCCCTTGTTGAATGCTTTGAGGGTTCTATAACGTCCCAGCAACTAAAGGCTAAAGGTTTCCTTAAAGAAACACGTTTCCGGATTTGGGCCACATTGGATCATGGTACTTGGAGTTTCAGGGAGATTGCGCTCCATTTGCTGGCATCAGGGAGCCGCTATTGCAATCAGGGAGAGTTGGGATGTCTGCACAAGTACCATCACTACCAGAATTTAGGACGCTGTTCTGTTACTGGATTAAACACATAGCTGTGCAGCATTGCAAGTGATAAAATATAACAATTTAGAGCATTATAGTTATTACTTTTAAATGTCGTCTAGTAAATAGGTGACTATTACTTTGTCAATCACTTTCGCCTTAGGATTTTGTGTGTCTTGAATGCTGTTGTTGGGCAGTTGGGCACTGTCCCCTATACAATAAGTTAATTAAATATTTTGAAAGAACGGGTTTCTAAATGTGGCCTCATGTCCTCTTTGTTTTATGAGGGGTAATAGAGACTCATGTGTGTGTCTGTGTCTATGTGTCACTGTGTGTGCGCGTGTTTCTGTGTGTGTGGGTGCGTGTCTGTGTGTGTGGGCGCGCGTGTCTGTGTGTGTGTGGGCGCACGCGTGTGTGTCTGTCTGTGTGCGTGTGTCTGTGTGTGTGGGCGCGCATGTGTCTGTGTCTGTGTGTGGGCGCGCATGTGTCTGTGTGTGTGTGTGGGCGCGCGCGTGTCTGTGTGTGTGGGCGCACGCGTGTGTGTCTGTGTGCGTGTGTCTGTGTGTGTGGGCGCGCATGTGTCTGTGTGTGTGTGTGGGCGCGCATGTGTCTGTGTGTGCGCGTGTGTTATTGTTACTTAAGCTATCTAAAACACAATTTGCATAATTTAACATATTTAGTTGATCATAATTTGTGCAACAAACATGGAATTTTTTAGCTAATTTATATATTTATACATACACGTATATAATAGTTAATTCTTGAATTTCTGTTTTTGTCATGATGTGAGCCAAACTTTACCATTTGAGCATGTATAAACATTGCATGCACTTCTCTGAACTGTGCTCGTTCACTTTCCTACGAAGAAAAATGTGTTCTAAAATGTTTCCTAAGACCGACTTATGTTGGCTTTAGAAATATTTAATTTCCTGTTCCCAGCTATAGTTGCAGAATACCAGAGATAAGCAGATCCTAAAATACAAGTGTCACTCGCTCTCAGCAAATTACTCCTTTAGTTTCTGCAGATGTAAAGCACTTGCCAGTTGCTTGTGTAAGCTCGAAAAGCTTTTAACTGTTCTGTCCAAAAATTTTTTTTTCACTTGTTCCGCAGTTTTTAGTTTTCAAAATGTTTTTGTTTGTCCTGAATTGCACTGTGCATGTTGTGCTTTGTGCTGCAATATTTAGATCTCTATATCAATCAAAACATCCATTGCTGCACGGTCGCTACTACAAGTGTAATGATGTCTTTTAGAAAGGAATTGGATTAACGCTTTGCTTTCTGTCTATACATCTTTCCAGTTTAATGCATTACACAATCTTAACTGAAGCATTTCTATATTGTTGCAGTAGTTGAGCAAGAGGAAATAAATAGTAACTTCTCATTTATTTAGTTATTAGTTTACACTGCTGACACCTAAAAATAATTTAAAAAATGTAATAAAAAAAAAAAAAAAAGAAATGTAATAAAAAAATGTCAGAATCTAAAGGATTATTGGCCTACCTAAAGCCCTAGGGCCACAGTGCTCCAATGCCTATTTGTTTCTGACCTTCTTCCTCATCTCATACTACTGAAACACATATTTGTGTTCTCTGCAGCTGACTTATTCCAGTTCTATCTGAGCAGATATTTTATGCATGTTTCTAGTTGTATGTGTTTATTAAAGGGATACTAAACCCAAATGTTTTCTTTCGTGATTCACTGGTCAGCAGGAGGAGGCAAAGAGCACCACAACAGAGCTGTATATATAGCTCCTCCCTTCCCTCCCACTCCAGTCATTCTCTTTGCCTGTGATAGAAAGAGGTAAAGTGAGGTGTTAGTTTAGAATCTTCAATCAAGAGTTTATTGTTTTTTAAAGTAGTGCCACTGAGTGCTACTTTGTGCTGGGGTGTAGCCTAGACCAGATCAGTCTCTTCAGTACAAAAAGAGAAGCATTTGGTGGCTTGAAGCAATAGGAACTGGTGGGACAAAATTCTCACTGCGCCTCCTATACATGTTTGCTGCGGGAACTTTCAGACCTATCTTAGATCTCAAGAGTCTAAACAAGTTTCTCAGAGTTCCATCTTTTAAGATGGAAACTATTCGTACCATTCTTCCATTGATCCAGAAGGGTCAATTTATGACTACCATGGATCTAAAGGATTCATATCTTCATGTTCCTATCCACAGAGATCAGCACAAGTTCCTGAGGTTTGCCTTTCTGGACAAACATTTTCAGTTTGTGGCTCTTCCTTTTGGTCTGGGGCACCCAGAATTTTCACAGAGGTACTGGGGTCGCTGCTAGCGGTTCTAAGGCAGCTGGGCATTGCAGTGGCGCCTTATCTGGACGATATTCTGATCCAGGTGTCGTCTTATCAGCTAACAAAGTCTCATACCGACATTGTTCTGTCCTTTTTAAGGACTCGCGGGTGGAAGGTGAATCTAGAAAAGAGTTCATTAATTCCACAGACAAGGGTTCCGTTCCTGAGGACTCTAATCGACTCTCTATCCATGAAAATCTTTTTGACGGAAGTCAGAAAGTTAAAGATTCTGAATACATGCAGAACCCTTCAGTCCAATCCTCGGCCCATCAGTGGCTCAGTGCATGGAGGTAATTGGATTGATGGTGGCAGCAATGGACATTTGCTCGTTTTCATCTCAGGCCTCTACAATTGAACATTCTCAGACAGTAGGATGGAGATTATGCAAATTTGTCTCCTCAAATAGATCTGGATCAGGAGACAAGGGACTCTTCTTTGGTGGTTGTCGTGGTTGTCCCAAGGGACGTGCTTCCGCAGACCCTCGTGGGACAACGGACGCCAGCCTGATAGAATGGGGTGCAGTCTGGAACTCCCTGAAGGCTCAGGTTGTGTGGACTCGGTCGGAGTTTCTACTTCCCATCAATATTCTGGAGTTGAGAGCAATATTCAATGCGCTTCAGGTTTGGCCTCAGTTGGCTTTGGTCAAATTAATCAGATTCCAGTCGGACAACATCACGACTGTAGCTTACATCAATCATCAGGGAGGTACAAGGAGTTCCTTAGCGATGACAGAAGTAGCCAAGACAATTCAGTGGGCGGAAGCTCACTCTTGTTATCTGTCAGCAATCTATATCCCAGGAGTGGACAACTGGGAGGCGGATTTTTTGAGCAGACAGACGTTTTATCCGAGGGAATGGGAACTCCATCCGGAGGTCTTTGCCAACCTGGTTCTCAGATGGGGCAGACCGGAACTGGATCTTATGGCGTCTTGTCAGAATCCCAAGCTCCTGAGATATGGATCCAGGTCCAGGGATCCTCAGGCCGAACTGATAGATGCCTTGGCAGTGCCTTGGTCGTTCAACCTAGCTTATGTGTTTCCTCCATTTGCTCTCCTTCCCCGGGTGATTGCTCGAGTCAAACAGGAGAGGGCTTCGGTGATCCTCATTACTCCTGCATGGCCTCGCACGACGTGGTATGCCGATCTGGTGGACATGTCATCTCTGCCACTGTGGAAGCTTCCATTGAGGCAGGACCTTCTCATACAGGGACCCTTCCATCATTGAATCTAATTTCTCTGCAGCTGACTGGAAATTGAACGCTTGATTTTATCTAAGCGAGTGTTCTCTGATTCGGTCATTGATACCTTGATTCAGGCACGTAAGCGTGTTACTAGAAAAATTTACCATAAGATATGGCGTAAATATCTTTCTTTCATGTAATTAACAAGAGTCCATGAGCTAGTGACGTATGGGATATACATTCCTACCAGGAGGGGCAAAGTTTCCCAAACCTTAAAATGCCTATAAATACACCCCTCACCACACCCACAAATCAGTTTTACAAACTTTGCCTCCGATGGAGGTGGTGAAGTAAGTTTGTGCTAGATTCTACGTTGATATGCGCTCCGCAGCAAGTTGGAGCCCGGTTTTCCTCTCAGCGTGCAGTGAATGTCAGAGGGATGTGAGGAGAGTATTGCCTATTGAATGCAGTGATCTCCTTCTACGGGGTCTATTTCATAAGGTTCTCTGTTATCGGTCGTAGAGATTCATCTCTTACCTCCCTTTTCAGATCGACGATATACTCTTATATTTACCATTTCCTCTACTGATTCTCGTTTCAGTACTGGTTTGGCTTTCTACAAACATGTAGATGAGTGTCCTGGGGTAAGTAAGTCTTATTTTCTGTGACACTCTAAGCTATGGTTGGGCACTTTATTTATAAAGTTCTAAATATATGTATTCAAACATTTATTTGCCTTGACTCAGAATGTTCAACTTTCCTTATTTCCAGACAGTCAGTTTCATTTTTGGGATTATGCTTTAATTATCATATTTTTCTTACCTCAAAAAATTTGACTTTTTTCCCTGTGGGCTGTTAGGCTCGCGGGGGCTGAAAATGCTTCATTTTATTGCGTCATTCTTGGCGCGGACTTTTTTGGCGCAAAAATTCATTTCCGTTTCCGGCGTCATACGTGTCGCCGGAAGTTGCGTCATTTTTTTGACGTTATTTTGCGCCAAAAATGTCGGCGTTCCGGATGTGGCGTCATTTTTGGCGCCAAAAGCATTTAGGCGCCAAATAATGTGGGCGTCTTATTTGGCGCCAAAAAAATATGGGCGTCGCTTTTGTCTCCACATTATTTCAGTCTCATTTTTCATTTGCTTCTGGTTGCTAGAAGCTTGATGTTTGGCATTTTTTTCCCATTCCTGAAACTGTCTTATAAGGAATTTGATCTATTTTGCTTTATATGTTGTTTTTTCTCTTACATATTGCAAGATGTCTCACGTTGCATCTGAGCCAGAAGATACTACAGGAAAACCTCTGCCTGCTGGATCTACCAAAGCTAAGTGTATCTGCTGTAAACTTTTGGTAGCTATTCCTCCAGCTGTTGTTTGTATTAAATGTCATGACAAACTTGTTAATGCAGATAATATTTCCTTTAGTGATGTACCATTGCCTGTTGCAGTTCCCTCAACATCTAAGGTGCAGAATGTTCCTGATAACATAAGAGATTTTGTTTCTGAATCCATAGGCCTCTTCTGAAGAGAGAATCGTTCATTTGTTTTCAGACAGACAATGTCACAACTGTGGCATACATCAATCATCAAGGAGGGACTCACAGTCCTCTGGCTATGAAAGAAGTATCTCGAATTTTGGTTTGGGCGGAATCCAGCTCCTGTCTAATCTCTGCGGTTCATATCCCAGGTGTAGACAATTGGGAAGCGGATTATCTCAGTCGCCAAACGTTGCATCCGGGCGAATGGTCTCTTCACCCAGAGGTATTTCTTCAGATTGTTCAAATGTGGGGGCTCCCAGAGATAGATCTGATGGCCTCTCATCTAAACAAGAAACTTCCCAGGTATCTGTCCAGATCCCGGGATCCTCAGGCGGAGGCAGTGGATGCATTATCACTTCCTTGGAAGTATCATCCTGCCTATATCTTTCCGCCTCTAGTTCTTCTTCCAAGAGTAATCTCCAAGATTCTGAGGGAATGCTCGTTTGTTCTGCTAATAGCTCCGGCATGGCCTCACAGGTTTTGGTATGCGGATCTTGTCCGGATGGCATCTTGCCAACCATGGACTCTTCCGTTAAGACCAGACCTTCTGTCTCAAGGTCCTTTTTTCCATCCGGATCTGAAATCCTTAAATTTAAAGGTATGGAGATTGAACGCTTGATTCTTGGTCATAGAGGTTTCTCTGACTCCGTGATTAATACTATGTTACAGGCTCGTAAATCTGTATCTCGAGAGATATATTATAGAGTCTGGAAGACTTATATTTCTTGGTGTCTTTCTCATCATTTTTCTTGGCATTCTTTTAGAATACCGAGAATTTTACAGTTTCTTCAGGATGGTTTAGATAAGGGTTTGTCCGCGAGTTCTTTGAAAGGACAAATCTCCGCTCTTTCTGTTCTTTTTCACAGAAAGATTGCTATTCTTCCTGATATTCATTGTTTTGTACAAGCTTTGGTTCGTATAAAACCTGTCATTAAGTCAATTTCTCCTCCATGGAGTTTGAATTTGGTTTTGGGAGCTCTTCAAGCTCCTCCGTTTGAACCTATGCATTCATTGGACATTAAATTACTTTCTTGGAAAGTTTTGTTCCTTTTGGCCATCTCTTCTGCTAGAAGAGTTTCTGAATTATCTGCTCTTTCGTGTGAGTCTCCTTTTCTGATTTTTCATCAGGATAAGGCGGTGTTGCGAACTTCTTTTGAATTTTTACCTAAAGTTGTGAATTCCAACAACATTAGTAGAGAAATTGTGGTTCCTTCATTATGTCCTAATCCTAAGAATTCTAAGGAGAAATCATTGCATTCTTTGGATGTTGTTAGAGCTTTGAAATATTATGTTGAAGCTACGAAATCTTTCCGTAAGACTTCTAGTCTATTTGTTATCTTTTCCGGTTCTAGGAAAGGCCAGAAAGCTTCTGCCATTTCTTTGGCATCTTGGTTGAAATCTTTAATTCATCTTGCCTATGTTGAGTCGGGTAAAATTCCGCCTCAAAGAATTACAGCTCATTCTACTAGGTCAGTTTCTACTTCCTGGGCGTTTAGGAATGAAGCTTCGGTTGACCAGATCTGCAAAGCAGCAACTTGGTCCTCTTTGCATACTTTTACTAAATTCTACCATTTTGATGTATTTTCTTCTTCTGAAGCAGTTTTTGGTAGAAAAGTTCTTCAGGCAGCGGTTTCAGTTTGAATCTTCTGCTTATGTTTTTTGTTAAACTTTATTTTGGGTGTGGATTATTTTCAGCAGGAATTGGCTGTCTTTATTTTATCCCTCCCTCTCTAGTGACTCTTGTGTGGAAAGATCCACATCTTGGGTAGTCATTATCCCATACGTCACTAGCTCATGGACTCTTGTTAATTACATGAAAGAAAACATAATTTATGTAAGAACTTACCTGATAAATTCATTTCTTTCATATTAACAAGAGTCCATGAGGCCCACCCTTTTTTGTGGTGGTTATGATTTTTTTGTATAAAGCACAATTATTCCAATTCCTTATTTTATATGCTTCGCACTTTTTTTCTTATCACCCCACTTCTTGGCTATTCGTTAAACTGATTTGTGGGTGTGGTGAGGGGTGTATTTATAGGCATTTTAAGGTTTGGGAAACTTTGCCCCTCCTGGTAGGAATGTATATCCCATACGTCACTAGCTCATGGACTCTTGTTAATATGAAAGAAATGAATTTATCAGGTAAGTTCTTACATAAATTATGTTTTATTGGTTGCGAATCCAAGGACTACTCATGGAGTAGGGTTAGAATTCCTAGGATTTTATCTTTTCTGCAAGAAGGTTTGGAGAAAGGGTTGTCAGCAAGCTCCTTAAAGGGACAGTTTTCTGCTTTATCTATTTTGCTACACAAGCGTCTGGCAGATGTTCTGGATGTTCAATCTTTTTGTGAGGACTAGAATCAGGCCTGTGTTTAGACCAATTGCGCCTCCTTGGAGTTTGAATTTAGTTCTTAATGTTCTTCAAGGGATTCCGTTTGAGCCTATGCATTCCATAGATATTAAGTTGTTATCTTGGTTTTATTTTTGGTTGCTATTTCTTCTGCTCGCAGAGTTTGAGCTTTCGGCATTACAATGTGATGCTCCTTACCTTATTTTTCATTCCGATAAGGTAGTGTTCCGTACCAAACCTGGTTTTCTTCCTAAGGTTGTTTCCAACTAAAATATTAATCAGGAAATTATTGTTCCTTCATTGTGTCCTAATCCTTCTTCTAAGAAGGGGAGTCTGTTACATAATTTGGACGTAGGCCGTGCCCTGAAGTTTTACTTGCAGGAAACTAAGGAATTTCGTCAGTCATATTCATTATTTGTTGTCTTTTTTGGGAAACGTAGGGGTCAGAAAGCTATGCCTACCTCTCTCTTTCTTTTTGGCTAAAGAGTATCATCCGTTTTGCATATGAGACTGCTGGACAGCAGCCTCCTGTACGAATTACGGTTCATTCCACTAGGGCTGTGGCTTCCTCATGGGCATTTAAAAATGAAGCTTCTGTTGAATAGATTTGCAAGGCTGCAACTTGGTCGTCTCTTCACATTTTTTCCAAATTTGATACTTTTGCATCGTCCGAGGCTGTTTTTGGGAGAAAGGTTCTTCAAGCAGTAGTGCCTTCCATTTAGGTTCCTGTCTTGTCCCTTTCCTCCGTGGACTCGTCATATCTTGTAAAAGAAAAGGAAATTTATGCTTACCTGATAAATTTATTTATTTTACGATATGACGAGTCCACGGCCCACCCTGTCCTTTTCTAAGACAGGTCTTTATTTTTGTTAAACTTCAGTCACCTCTGCACCTTGGCTTTTCCTTTCTCTTCCTAACTTCGGTTGAATGAATGGAGTGGGAGGGAAGAGAGGAGCTATATATACAGCTCTGCTGTGGTGCTCTTTGCCTCCTCCTGCTGACCAGGAGGCGATATTCCCATAAGTAAGGATGAAATCCGTGGACTCGTCATATCGTAAAAGAAATAAATTTATCAGGTAAGCATAAATTTCCTTTTTTTTCTTCTTTAATGATTCCGATAGAGCATGCAATATAGGCAATATTATAATAATTTACTCCTATTATCAATTTTTTTTCATTATCTTGATATCTTTATTTGAAAATTATGAATGTAAATCTTAGCAGCCAGCACATTTTAGGTTCAGAACCATGGATAGCGCTTATTAGAGGCTGACATTTACCCACCAATAAGCAAGCATAACCCAGGTTCTCAACCAAAAATGGGCCGGCTCCTATGCATCACATTCCTGCTTTTAAAATAAAGATAGCAAGAGAACGAAGACAAATTGATAATAGGAGTAAATTAGAAAGTTGCTTAAAATTGCATGCTCTATCAGAATCATGAAAGAAAAAAAAATGTGTGTTTAGTCTCCCTTTAAGCTTTACATTCCTGACTTTTAAATAAAGATAGCAAGAGAATGAAGAAACATCGATAATAGGATTAAATTAGGAAGTTGCATGCTCTATCTGAATCATTACATACAAAAATTGGGTTTAATGTTCCTTTAATTTCATTCTTTTTGTATCCTCTGTTGAAAAAGGTACCTAGGTAGGCTCCAATAGAAGTAAATTGTAAAGATATTAAAAAATTGTATAATCTATCTGAATCATGAATGAGAAAAACTTTGGGTTTCAACCCTCATTTGAAATGGTTGATCACTATGAAACCTGAAAATGACTGCAAAGATTTTAAAACAATGCAAGTCTTTTACGAATTCTCTCTTCTACAGTGGCTAATTAGGAACAGCTGTACCCAACCTTGTGTCCATACTAAGCAACCACTGTGCATCATGTTGCTAGATTACTGGAATGCATTTCAAATGCTTTGAAGTGCAGTTTTCAGTTAAATTTTTGGAAGAAAAAAAAAAAAGCAATGTAAGTGCAAAGTTTTTTGATTGTACATATTTAAACCTTTTATAGGGAATTATATTTTGATGTTAAAGGGATAGTAACATTTTTAATTTTGCATGGTTAAAACTGTCTTTTTTTTGCCTGTAGTTTAACCCTGAAAATTGTAGTGTTTCCTCTACCCCAGAGAGGCTGGCATGCAGAATCCTGACACTCCTACATCATGCACAGTGATTAGTTTATATGTGGAAGATCTTGTTTATATCTCCTACCTAATCGCAGCAAAGGAAGTAAAATAAACAACATTCAGTAGGCTTTTCAGGGTGTGTGCTGAATCTGCAAAACAATGCTTATGATATAAACAAAGATATTTGTTTTTTTATATAGTTCTTTTGTAATGCATCAAATTTCTGATGCATTAGTTAGAAAAATAAAGAAAAGGCTTTACTGTCCTTTTAATGTACACCTATTCATTGTGAAGAGCTAAGAGTCAATGCAAAATAGCACTGATGGGGCATCTCTTTTGTTAGGAAAATCAGGTTTCTTCTTATTTAATATTTTCTCCCTAGAAACATTACTTTTCTGTCAAATATTATGACTTTTTTTTTTCTAGACTCAGGTGAATTATTTTTTTTTTCTTACTAATTTTAGTTTCCTTTTATTTGCCTGCCCCTGTGTCACATGACAGCTGTCAGCCAATACGTGTATGAGCTGTAAATACTTGCACATGCCATGTCTACATAAAAAGACAGTGCCCACTATTTCAAGAATAAGCAACTGTCATTTTGTTACTAGCTCTTTTACAGACAATATGAAATCTGATAAAACTGTAAAGTGTTATGAATAAAATGTTATACATTGTTGCAAACACTGTTGCAATATAGCGCTCCAGACACATTCACTTTCCTGAGAATATCTAGACATGTTATTCAACAAAGTATACCAAGACAACAAAGTCATTTTAAGAGAAGTAAAACAGTTTTCTAACATTGCATTATCTGTCTAAATAATAATATTTTAATATTGGCTTTCTCCAACATAGGTGTGTCCGGTCCACGGCGTCATCCTTACTTGTGGGATATTCTCTTCCCCAACAGGAAATGGCAAAGAGCCCAGCAAAGCTGGTCACATGATCCCTCCTAGGCTCCGCCTACCCCAGTCATTCTCTTTGCCGTTGTACAGGCAACATCTCCACGGAGATGGCTTAGAGTTTTTTAGTGTTTAACTTTTGCTTCTTCTGAGGCTATTTTTGGGAGAAAGGTTTTGCAAGCCGTGGTGCCTTCCATTTAGGTGACCTGATTTGCTCCCTCCCTTCATCCGTGTCCTAAAGCTTTGGTATTGGTTCCCACAAGTAAGGATGACGCCGTGGACCGGACACACCTATGTTGGAGAAAACAGAATTTATGTTTACCTGATAAATTACTTTCTCCAACGGTGTGTCCGGTCCACGGCCCGCCCTGGTTTTTTAATCAGGTCTGATAATTTATTTTCTTTAACTACAGTCACCACGGTATCATATGGTTTCTCCTATGCAAATATTCCTCCTTAACGTCGGTCGAATGACTGGGGTAGGCGGAGCCTAGGAGGGATCATGTGACCAGCTTTGCTGGGCTCTTTGCCATTTCCTGTTGGGGAAGAGAATATCCCACAAGTAAGGATGACGCCGTGGACCGGACACACCGTTGGAGAAAGTAATTTATCAGGTAAACATAAATTCTGTTTTTATTTCATTCTAAAAGCCAGACTAATTGGAAGCTTTGAAAGTATCAGTGTTTTGTACTGTCTAGTTCCTAATTGATTTTTTTTCCCATCAGAATAAGACTTCGCATCTCTTCTGGAGGTATCTAACTTTTTAACTAATTCTGAAATTTATTGTTCCATAATTCTGTTTTACTGCAACGAATGTCCAGTTCTGATTCATAGGTTTGATGCAGTCATAGCCTGTATATGTTTATTTAGAAGCTACTAGATATAGAAGTTAATTGCTCTTTTTGTTTATGCTGTTACTAGGATAGAACTGTTCTGCTTGTGTGGATTCGCTTGTAGACTCGGTGGGGTCTAATTCCACTACAGTGAAACTTCAATTAAAATGTGTTGCAAGGAAACCATATTGTCGTTCTTGAAAATGTCCTTTTTTTTTCAATTTTAAAAGGACATTTTACTCAAAATGTTATTTCCCATATATTTTGCCTGCATTTCTTGTAATTTATTTTGTACCAAAGAGGGCTTTAAAGTGAATGTAAATTTTGATGATAAAGTTCCCGGTTTTTAAAAATAAAATTAAAAACAGGGACACTTTCTGATTCAACGCTGTGATTGGAGGAAGCCGGATTCCTCATTTTTAGACCCAGGAAGAGGGTTTGCAACGGGTGGAGGAAGCTGGAGCTGCTGTGAAGATTAAAAGGTATGTTTTTTTTCACAACAGGAGTGAAATGTAAATTTTGGATGAATTAAAATGCCCCTGTTTTTAATTGAATTTTTAAAAACCGGGCACTTTAGCATCAAAAGTTACGTTCACTTTAATTCATCAAAATTTACATTTCACTCGTGTTGTGAAAAAAAACTTACCTTTTAATCTTGACAGCCGCTGCATTGCTTCCTCCGCCCGTCGCAAAGCCTCTTCCTGGGTCGAAAATGAGGAATCCAGCTTCCTCCAATCACAGCGTTGAATCAGACACTGATTCCCCTGGGGGGAAGCCATGATTGGAGGATGACCGATCCGTCATTTCTGACATAGAAAGAGTCTTGCGATGACCGGGGGAAGCTGGAGCGGCTGTCAAGATTAAAAGGTAAGTATTTTCACAACACGAGTGAAATGTAAATTTTGATGAATTAAAGTGCCCGTTTTTAATTGAATTTTTAAAAACCGGGCACTTTATCATCAAAATTTACATTCACGCGTTTCTTCAGTATGATAAGTTCGCTAACTTTATAGCAGATCGCTGTTATAAGCAAACTGAGCTGATTTAAAATCAGATTGCCTTAACCCAAGTCATTTGTCAACTTATTGATTTAAAATCAGTTGGCCAAATAAAACAGACCTCTGCAGAGTTTTAGCTTCCTAATTAGCAAACTGAAACCGCAGGACTACTCATAAGTGCATGTCAGAAGAGATGTTTTCAGGAAACTAAATGATTGTTTTGCTCTACTCAATTCCAGTATCTCTAAATTCCTTGTCTAGCAGGGTTCTTCATTTCATCTCGTGTCCCCCCCATAACAGCACAGCTACATCTGTTTTTTATATGACAGTTTAGGCTCGCCAGTATGGCTGATCTGTCTTAGTAGTCATTTAGAGGTCTCGTATTTATGTATCTATTTCTCCAACATAGGTGTGTCCGGTCCACGGCGTCATCCTTACTTGTGGGATATTCTCTTCCCCAACAGGAAATGGCAAAGAGCCCAGCAAAGCTGGTCACATGATCCCTCCTAGGCTCCGCCTACCCCAGTCATTCTCTTTGCCGTTGTACAGGCAACATCTCCACGGAGATGGCTTAGAGTTTTTTAGTGTTTAACTGTAGTTTTTATTATTCAATCAAGAGTTTGTTATTTTGAAATAGTGCTGGCATGTACTATTTACTCAGAAACAGAAAAGAGATGAAGATTTCTGTTTGTATGAGGAAAATGATTTTAGCAACCGTCACTAAAATCCATGGCTGTTCCACACAGGACTGTTGAGAGCAATTAACTTCAGTTGGGGGAACAGTGAGCAGTCTCTTGCTGCTTGAGGTATGACACATTCTAACAAGACGATGTAATGCTGGAAGCTGTCATTTTCCCTATGGGATCCGGTAAGCCATGTTTATTACGATCGTAAATAAGGGCTTCACAAGGGCTTATTAAGACTGTAGACTTTTTCTGGGCTAAATCGATTCATTATTAACACATATTTAGCCTTGAGGAATCATTTTATCTGGGTATTTTGATATAATAATATCGGCAGGCACTGTTTTAGACACCTTATTCTTTAGGGGCTTTCCCAAAGCATAGGCAGAGCCTCATTTTCGCGCCGGTGTGGCGCACTTGTTTTTGAGAGGCATGGCATGCAGTCGCATGTGAGAGGAGCTCTGATACTTAGAAAAGACTTTCTGAAGGCGTCATTTGGTATCGTATTCCCCTTTGGGCTTGGTTGGGTCTCAGCAAAGCAGATACCAGGGACTGTAAAGGGGTTAAAGTTCAAAACGGCTCCGGTTCCGTTATTTTAAGGGTTAAAGCTTCCAAATTTGGTGTGCAATACTTTTAAGGCTTTAAGACACTGTGGTGAAAATTTGGTGAATTTTGAACAATTCCTTCATGTTTTTTCGCAATTGCAGTAATAAAGTGTGTTCAGTTTAAAATTTAAAGTGACAGTAACGGTTTTATTTTAAAACGTTTTTTGTACTTTGTTATCAAGTTTATGCCTGTTTAACATGTCTGAACTACCAGATAGACTGTGTTCTGAATGTGGGGAAGCCAGAATTCCTATTCATTTAAATAAATGTGATTTATGTGACAATGACAATGATGCCCAAGATGATTCCTCAAGTGAGGGGAGTAAGCATGGTACTGCATCATTCCCTCCTTCGTCTACACGAGTCTTGCCCACTCAGGAGGCCCCTAGTACATCTAGCGCGCCAATACTCCTTACTATGCAACAATTAACGGCTGTAATGGATAATTCTGTCAAAAACATTTTAGCCAAAATGAACACTTATCAGCGTAAGCGCGACTGCTCTGTTTTAGATACTGAAGAGCATGACGACGCTGATAATAATATTTCTGAAGGGCCCCTAACCCAGTCTGATGGGGCCAGGGAGGTTTTGTCTGAGGGAGAAATTACTGATTCAGGGAACATTTCTCAACAAGCTGAACCTGATGTGATTGCATTTAAATTTAAGTTGGAACATCTCCGCATTCTGCTTAAGGAGGTATTATCCACTCTGGATGATTGTGACAAGTTGGTCATCCCAGAGAAACTATGTAAAATGGACAAGTTCCTAGAGGTGCCGGGGCTCCCAGAAGCTTTTCCTATACCCAAGCGGGTGGCGGACATTGTTAATAAAGAATGGGAAAGGCCCGGTATTCCTTTCGTCCCTCCCCCCATATTTAAAAAATTGTTTCCTATGGTCGACCCCAGAAAGGACTTATGGCAGACAGTCCCCAAGGTCGAGGGAGCGGTTTCCACTTTAAACAAACGCACCACTATACCCATAGAGGATAGTTGTGCTTTCAAAGATCCTATGGATAAAAAATTAGAAGGTTTGCTTAAAAAGATGTTTGTTCAGCAGGGTTACCTTCTACAACCAATTTCATGCATTGTCCCTGTCGCTACAGCCGCATGTTTCTGGTTCGATGAGCTGATAAAGGCGGTCGATAGTGATTCTCCTCCTTATGAGGAGATTATGGACAGAATCAATGCTCTCAAATTGGCTAATTCTTTCACCCTAGACGCCACTTTGCAATTGGCTAGGTTAGCGGCTAAGAATTCTGGGTTTGCTATTGTGGCGCGCAGAGCGCTTTGGTTGAAATCTTGGTCGGCTGATGCGTCTTCCAAGAACAAGCTACTTAACATTCCTTTCAAGGGGAAAACGCTGTTTGGCCCTGACTTGAAAGAGATTATCTCTGATATCACTGGGGGTAAGGGCCACGCCCTTCCTCAGGATCGGCCTTTCAAGGCAAAAAATAAACCTAATTTTCGTCCCTTTCGTAGAAACGGACCAGCCCAAAGTGCTACGTCCTCTAAGCAAGAGGGTAATACTTCTCAAGCCAAGCCAGCTTGGAGACCAATGCAAGGCTGGAACAAGGGAAAGCAGGCCAAGAAACCTGCCACTGCTACCAAGACAGCATGAAATGTTGGCCCCCGATCCGGGACCGGATCTGGTGGGGGGCAGACTCTCTCTCTTCGCTCAGGCTTGGGCAAGAGATGTTCTGGATCCTTGGGCGCTAGAAATAGTCTCCCAAGGTTATCTTCTGGAATTCAAGGGACTTCCCCCAAGGGGGAGGTTCCACAGGTCTCTGTTGTCTTCAGACCACATAAAAAGACAGGCATTCTTACATTGTGTAGAAGACCTGTTAAAAATGGGAGTGATTCATCCTGTTCCATTAAGAGAACAAGGGATGGGGTTCTACTCCAATCTGTTCATAGTTCCCAAAAAAGAGGGAACGTTCAGACCAATCTTAGATCTCAAGATCTTAAACAAGTTTCTCAAGGTTCCATCGTTCAAGATGGAAACCATTCAAACTATTCTTCCTTCCATCCAGGAAGGTCAATTCATGACCACGGTGGATTTAAAGGATGCGTATCTACATATTCCTATCCACAAGGAACATCATCGGTTCCTGAGGTTCGCATTCCTGGACAAACATTACCAGTTCGTGGCGCTTCCTTTCGGATTAGCCACTGCTCCAAGGATTTTCACAAAGGTACTAGGGTCCCTTCTAGCTGTGCTAAGACCAAGGGGCATTGCTGTAGTACCTTACTTGGACGACATTCTGATTCAAGCGTCGTCCCTTCCTCAAGCAAAGGCTCACACGGACATTGTCCTGGCCTTTCTCAGATCTCACGGATGGAAAGTGAACGTGGAAAAGAGTTCTCTATCTCCGTCAACAAGGGTTCCCTTCTTGGGAACAATAATAGACTCCTTAGAAATGAGGATTTTTCTGACAGAGGTCAGAAAAACAAAACTTCTAGACTCTTGTCGGATACTTCATTCCGTTCCTCTTCCTTCCATAGCTCAGTGCATGGAAGTGATCGGGTTGATGGTAGCGGCAATGGACATAGTTCCTTTTGCGTGCATTCATCTAAGACCATTACAACTGTGCATGCTCAGTCAGTGGAATGGGGACTATACAGACTTGTCTCCGAAGATACAAGTAAATCAGAGGACCAGAGACTCACTCCGTTGGTGGCTGTCCCTGGACAACCTGTCACGAGGGATGACATTCCGCAGACCAGAGTGGGTCATTGTCACGACCGACGCCAGTCTGATGGGCTGGGGCGCGGTCTGGGGATCCCTGAAAGCTCAGGGTCTTTGGTCTCGGGAAGAATCTCTGTTACCGATAAATATTCTGGAACTGAGAGCGATATTCAATGCTCTCAAGGCTTGGCCTCAGCTAGCGAGGGCCAAGTTCATACGGTTTCAATCAGACAACATGACAACTGTTGCGTACATCAACCATCAGGGGGGAACAAGGAGTTCCCTGGCGATGGAAGAAGTGACCAAAATCATTCTATGGGCGGAGTCTCACTCCTGCCACCTGTCTGCTATCCACATCCCAGGAGTGGAAAATTGGGAAGCGGATTTTCTGAGTCGTCAGACTTTGCATCCGGGGGAGTGGGAACTCCATCCGGAAATCTTTGCCCAAGTCACTCAGCTGTGGGGCATTCCAGACATGGATCTGATGGCCTCTCGTCAGAACTTCAAAGTTCCTTGCTACGGGTCCAGATCCAGGGATCCCAAGGCGGCTCTAGTGGATGCACTAGTAGCACCTTGGACCTTCAAACTAGCTTATGTGTTCCCGCCGTTTCCTCTCATCCCCAGGCTGGTAGCCAGGATCAATCAGGAGAGGGCGTCGGTGATCTTGATAGCTCCTGCGTGGCCACGCAGGACTTGGTATGCAGATCTGGTGAATATGTCATCGGCTCCACCTTGGAAGCTACCTTTGAGACGAGACCTTCTTGTTCAGGGTCCGTTCGAACATCCGAATCTGGTTTCGCTCCAGCTGACTGCTTGGAGATTGAACGCTTGATCTTATCGAAGCGAGGGTTCTCAGATTCTGTTATCGATACTCTTGTTCAGGCCAGAAAGCCTGTAACTAGAAAGATTTACCACAAAATTTGGAAAAAATATATCTGTTGGTGTGAATCTAAAGGATTCCCTTGGGACAAGGTTAAGATTCCTAGGATTCTATCCTTCCTTCAAGAAGGATTGGAAAAAGGATTATCTGCAAGTTCCCTGAAGGGACAGATTTCTGCCTTGTCTGTGTTACTTCACAAAAAGCTGGCCGCTGTGCCAGATGTTCAAGCCTTTGTTCAGGCTCTGGTTAGAATTAAGCCTGTTTACAAACCTTTGACTCCTCCTTGGAGTCTCAATTTAGTTCTTTCAGTTCTTCAGGGGGTTCCGTTTGAACCCTTGCATTCCGTTGATATTAAGTTATTATCTTGGAAAGTTTTGTTTTTAGTTGCAATTTCTTCTGCTAGAAGAGTTTCAGAATTATCTGCTCTGCAGTGTTCTCCTCCTTATCTGGTGTTCCATGCAGATAAGGTGGTTTTACGTACTAAACCTGGTTTTCTTCCAAAAGTTGTTTCTAACAAAAACATTAACCAGGAGATTATCGTACCTTCTCTGTGTCCGAAACCAGTTTCAAAGAAGGAACGTTTGTTGCACAATTTGGATGTTGTTCGCGCTCTAAAATTCTATTTAGATGCTACAAAGGATTTTAGACAAACATCTTCCTTGTTTGTTGTTTATTCCGGTAAAAGGAGAGGTCAAAAAGCAACTTCTACCTCTCTCTCTTTTTGGATTAAAAGCATCATCAGATTGGCTTACGAGACTGCCGGACGGCAGCCTCCCGAAAGAATCACAGCTCATTCCACTAGGGCTGTGGCTTCCACATGGGCCTTCAAGAACGAGGCTTCTGTTGATCAGATATGTAGGGCAGCGACTTGGTCTTCACTGCACACTTTTACCAAATTTTACAAGTTTGATACTTTTGCTTCTTCTGAGGCTATTTTTGGGAGAAAGGTTTTGCAAGCCGTGGTGCCTTCCATTTAGGTGACCTGATTTGCTCCCTCCCTTCATCCGTGTCCTAAAGCTTTGGTATTGGTTCCCACAAGTAAGGATGACGCCGTGGACCGGACACACCTATGTTGGAGAAAACAGAATTTATGTTTACCTGATAAATTACTTTCTCCAACGGTGTGTCCGGTCCACGGCCCGCCCTGGTTTTTTTAATCAGGTCTGATATTTTATTTTCTTTAACTACAGTCACCACGGTACCATATGGTTTCTCCTATGCAAATATTCCTCCTTAACGTCGGTCGAATGACTGGGGTAGGCGGAGCCTAGGAGGGATCATGTGACCAGCTTTGCTGGGCTCTTTGCCATTTCCTGTTGGGGAAGAGAATATCCCACAAGTAAGGATGACGCCGTGGACCGGACACACCGTTGGAGAAAGTAATTTATCAGGTAAACATAAATTCTGTTTTTGCACTAATGACCATTGCTAACTAGCTATATGCTTAAAGGGACAGTTAATTCAAAATTAAACTTTAATAATTCAGGTAAAGTGTGCCATTTTAAACAACTTTCAAATTTACTCCTATTATCAAATTTCCTTTCTTCGCTTGGTATCCTTTGTTGAAAAGCATACCTAGGTAGACTCAGGAGCTGCTAATTGGTTGCAGCAACGATCCCTTTCTAAGGCTGTTCATTTGCTCAACAATTTTAACTGTCTAACCTGTTTTTAGATAGGGATATCCTTTTTAAATCTGAATTGAAAAAACACCGTTATTTCTGAATTGTTACTGTTCACTTTTAACTTTACTGTTAATTTAATAGCAAATCCTGCTGCAAGTCACTGCTCATTGTCCCTGTCTTTTCTTAATTCAAAGTACACAAGGCTCTTTTTTATCTAAATAAATATTGCTATACATAATTTGTCTCCTTATCTTGTGGCTTAAAAGGACATTAAACACTTTGAGATGGTAATATATAATGATAAATTGTATATAGAAAAAATCCCTCTGCAATACTCTTATTGTTTATTTTGTCCCCTTTTACTGTAATTTCATTTTGAAATTGTGAGCTTTTCAGTTCCTGTTAGAAATGGAAGTGCAGAACACTGTTATATTCCACACAGCCATTGGCTGCACACTCTATTGACCTATTTATAACTGTCCCTAATTGGCCACAGCAGAGAAGGTAACCTAAGTTACAACATGGCTGCTCCCATTGTTTTATAGCCACTAAGGCCTAGATTTAGAGTTTGGCGGTAGCCGTGAAAACCAGCGTTAGAGGCTCCTAACGCTGGTTTTAGGCTACCGCCGGTATTTGGAGTCAGTCAGAAAAGGGTCTAACGCTCACTTTGCAGCCGCGACTTTTCCATACCGCAGATCCCCTTACGTCAATTGCATATCCTATCTTTTCAATGGGATCTTTCTAACTCCGGTATTTAGAGTCGTTTCTGAAGTGAGCGCTAGAATTCTAACGACAAAACTCCAGCCGCAGAAAAAAGTCAGTAGTTAAGAGCTTTCTGGGCTAACGCCGGTTTATAAAGCTCTTAACTACTGTGCTCTAAAGTACACTAACACACATAAACTACCTATGTACCCCTAAACCGAGGTCCCCCCACATCGCCGCCACTCGATTAAAATTTTTTAACCCCTAATCTGCCGACCGCCACCTACGTTATACTTATGTACCCCTAATCTGCTGCCCCTAACACCGCCGACCCCTATATTATATTTATTAACCCCTAACCTGCCCCCCACAACGTCGCCGCCAGCTACCTACAATAATTAACCCCTAATCTGCCGACCGCCACCTACGTTATACTTATGTACCCCTAATCTGCTGCCCCTAACACCGCCGACCCCTATATTATATTTATTAACCCCTAATCTGCCCCCCACAACGTCGCCTCCACCTGCCTACACTTATTAACCCCTAATCTGCCGGGCGGACCGCACCGCTATTATAATAAAGTTATTAACCCCTAATCCGCCTCACTCCGGCCTCAATAACCCTATAATAAATAGTATTAACCCCTAATCTGCCCTCCCTAACATCGCCGACACCTAACTTCAAACATTAACCCCTAATCTGCCGCTCACCACTATTCTAATAAATGTATTAACCCCTAAAGCTAAGTCTAACACTAACTAACACGTTCATTAACGAAATTAATTAACTCTTCTTAAATAAATTATTTCTATTTAAAGCTAAATACTTACCTGTAAAATAAACCCTAATATAGCTACAATATAAATTATAATTATATTATAGCTATTTTAGGATTAATATTTATTTTACAGGTAACTTTGTATTTATTTTAACCAGGTACAACAGCTATTAAATAGTTAAGAACTATTTAATAGCTAAAATAGTTAAAATAATTACAAAATTACCTGTAAAATAAATCCTAACCTAAGTTACAATTAAACCTAACACTACACTATCAATAAATAAATTAAATAAAATACCTACAATTACCTACAATTAAACCTAACATTACACTATCAATAAATTAATTAAATACAATGCCTACAAATAAATACAATTAAATAAACTAACTAAAGTACAAAAAATAAAAAAGAACTAAGTTACAAAAAATAAAAAAATATTTACAAACATTAGAAAAAAATTACAACAATTTTAAAACTAATTACACCTACTCTAAGCCCCCTAATAAAATAACAAAGACCCCCAAAATAAAAAAATGCCCTACTATATTCTAAATTACAGAAGTTCAAAGCTCTTTTACCTTACCAGCCCTGAACAGGGCCCTTTGCGGGGCATGCCCCAAAGAATTCAGCTCTTTTGCCTGTAAAAAACCCCACATACAATACCCCCCCAACATTACAACCCACCACCCACATACCCCTAATCTAACCCAAACCCCCCTTAAATAAACCTAACACTAAGCCCCTGAAGATCTTCCTACCTTATCTTCACCATACCAGGTTCACCGATCGATCCAGAAGAGCTCCTCCGATGTCTTGATCCAAGCCCAAGCAGGGGGCTGAAGAGGTCCTTGATCTGGCTGAAGTCTTCATCCAAGCGGGAGCTGAAGAGGTCCATGATCCGGCTGAAGTCTTCTATCAACGGCATCTTCAATCTTCTTTCTTCAGGATCCGTGTTCATCCCGCCGACGCGGAACATCCATCTTCACCAACGACTTCCCGACGAATGATGGTTCCTTTAAGGGACGTCATCCAAGATGGTGTCCCTCGAATTCCGATTGGCTGATAGGATTCTATCAGCCAATCGGAATTAAGGTAGGAATATTCTGATTGTCAAACAAGGAACCCCGAGGGGAACAGAGAGCGGGGTGCGCTAAGTGGACCAAACTATCGAGATTGTACACAAACCATATGGCTCCCGTGAAGTCGGGCGGAAATTTAAAGGCAGTGTGAAGCAAAAAGGTGGAAGCAGCAAAGCTCCTCTGGTCCTCGGAGTGAAGATTTCTGAAAATTAAAAGTGAAAAAGAGGGCGCCACATAGCGTGATACTGTTGTTACAGGCTCAGAAGGCAAAGTATTCAAAAAGGCTTACCGAAAAGCTCTGCACCGTTCTGTGACCGGTGCTATCAGGCAGACTAACACTCTCAGTGGTTAGCACACTCGGTGGCCTCAGGTGTAATGCAGACAGGTGGATCTCAGCGTTGCTTGATTGAAGTAACTCAACGTCTGTGCAGCATGTATACTACAGACTCCAATGGGTTTTGCAATAAAACACCTCTCCAGGTAGGATTAATGACAATATGAGACAACTTCCGTATGATAAAGTTAAAATCTTTTATGGATTAAAGATTTTAACTTTATCATACGGAAGTTGTCTCATATTCTCATTAATCCTACCTGGAGAGGTGTTTTATTCCAAAACCCATTGGAGTCTGTAGTATACGTGCTGCACAGACGTTGAGTTACTTCAATCAAGCAACGCTGAGATCCACCTGTCTGCATTACACCTGAGGCCACCCAGTGTGCTAACCACTGAGAGTGTTAGTCTGCCTGATAGCACCCGTCACAGAACGGTGCAGAGCTTTTCGGTAAGCCTTTTTGAATACTTTGCCTTCTGAGCCTGTAACAACAGTATTAATTTTAAGGAATATTCTGATTGGCTGATGGAATCAGCCAATCAGAATCAAGTTCAATCCGATTGGCTGATCCGATCAGCCAGTCAGATTGAGCTCGCATTCTATTGTCTGATCGGAACAGCCAATAGAATGCGAGCTCAATCTGATTGGCTGATCGGATCGGCCAATCGGATTGAACTTGATTCTGATTGGCTGATTCCATCAGCCAATCAGAATATTCCTACCTTAATTCCGATTGGCTGATAGAATCCTATCAGCCAATCGGAATTCGAGGGACGCCATCTTGGATGACGTCCCTTAAAGGAACCGTCATTCGTCTGGAAGTCGTCGGTGAAGATGGATGTTCCGCGTCGGCGGGATGAACACGGATCCTGAAGAAAGAAGATTGAAGATGCCGTTGATAGAAGACTTCAGCCGGATCATGGACCTCTTCAGCTCCCGCTTGGATGAAGACTTCAGCTGGATCATGGACCTCTTCAGCCCCCGCTTGGGCTTGGATCAAGACATCGGAGGAGCTCTTCTGGATCGATCAGTGAACCTGGTATGGTGAAGATAAGGTAGGAAAATCTTCAGGGGCTTAGTGTTAGGTTTATTTAAGGGGGGTTTGGGTTAGATTAGGGGTATGTGGGTGGTGGGTTGTAATGTTGGGGGGGGGGTATTGTATGTGTTTTTTTTTTACAGGCAAAAGAGCTGAATTCTTTGGGGCATGCCCCGCAAAGGGCCCTGTTCAGGGCTGGTAAGGTAAAAGAGCTTTGAACTTTTGTAATTTAGAATAGGATAGGGCATTTTTTTATTTTGGGGGTCTTTGTTATTTTATTAGGGGGCTTAGAGTAGGTGTAATTAGTTTAAAATTGTTGTAATTTTTTTCTAATGTTTGTAAATATTTTTTTATTTTTTGTAACTTAGTTCTTTTTTATTTTTTGTACTTTAGTTAGTTTATTTAATTGTATTTATTTGTAGGAATTGTATTTAATTCATTTATTGATAGTGTAGTGTTAGGTTTAATTGTAGGTATTTTATTTAATTTATTTATTGATAGTGTAGTGTTAGGTTTAATTGTAACTTAGGTTAGGATTTATTTTACAGGTAATTTTGTAATTATTTTAACTATTTTAGCTATTAAATAGTTCTTAACTATTTAATAGCTGTTGTACCTGGTTAAAATAAATACAAAGTTACCTGTAAAATAAATATTAATCCTAAAATAGCTATAATATAATTATAATTTATATTGTAGCTATATTAGGGTTTATTTTACAGGTAAGTATTTAGCTTTAAATAGGAATCATTTATTTAATAATAGTTAATTTATTTCGTTAGATTTAAATTATATTTAACTTAGGGGGGTGTTAGTGTTAGGGTTAGACTTAGCTTTAGGGGTTAATACATTTATTAGAATAGCGGTGAGCTCCAGTCGGCAGATTAGGGGTTAATGTTTGAAGTTAGGTGTCGGCGATGTTAGGGAGGGCAGATTAGGGGTTAATACTATTTATTATAGGGTTATTGAGGCCGGAGTGAGGCGGATTAGGGGTTAATACATTATTATAGTAGCGCTCAGGTCCGGTCGGTAGATTAGGGGTTAATAAGTGTAGTTAGGTGGAGGCGACGTTGGGGGCGGCAGATTAGGGGTTAATAAATATAATATAGGGGTCGGCGATGTTAGGGCAGCAGATTAGGGGTACATAGGGATAATGTAGGTGGCGGGGGTGTACGGAGCGGCAGATTAGGGGTTAAAAATAATATGCAGGGGTCAGCGATAGCGGGGGCGGCAGATTAGGGGTTAATAAGTGTAAGGTTAGGGGTGTTTAGACTCGGGGTACATGTTAGAGTGTTAGGTGCAGACGTAGGAAGTGTTTCCCCATATCAAACAATGGGGCTGCGTTAGGAGCTGAACGCTGCTTTTTTGCAGGTGTTAGGTTTTTTTTCAGCTCAAACAGCCCCATTTTTTTCTATGGGGGAATCGTGCACGAGCACGTTTTTGAAGCTGGCCGCGCCCGTAAACAACTCTGGTATCTAGAGTTGCAGTGGCGGTAAATATGCCTGTACGTTCCCTTTTTGGAGCCTAACGCAGCCATTCTGTGAACTCTCAATACCAGAGGTATTTAAAAAGTGTGGCCAGAAAAAAGCCAGCGTTAGCTATGCGGGTCGTTACCGACAAAACTCTAAATCTAGGCGCATAACTTTACACTTACTTTGTCAACATTTAAACAGCTAAAGAAAGTTTAAAAAATACATCTACATGTTATTCTCAGACTAATCTTTTCTTTGAATGCAGCATTCTATCTAGCATTTATTTAGTGTTCAATGTCCCTTTAAGCTATTTGACAGCTCATTGTGCTAATTATTTTTGCTACTTGTTTGCAGATCTATGTATATTTTTGTTATTTACTGCGCTGAGCATAGCTTTGGATTGAAGCTAATTCTCATGCATATGGGATGGCAAACGAAACAGCTCAGCGCTGTCATATTCTTTGCTGCACAGTTATTCATCCTTTTTATACAGAAGACATTGCAAATTCATACTTTGCGATACGCGGTGACTGAGTAGGCTGCTCTCGTGTTAGCCCATCAATGCTTCCTTCAGATAACTGTTATTGAGGCTGTTTCCTTGTCTTGTGCGTAGGCGGGTTTGCTTTAATGCACAGGAACATGTAGGAAAAATTATTTAACCTGTACGTTATTGGTATCATTTGTAAGTTTTGTATTGTTCTGTCATGTTGGACTGTCATATGAAATGTTCTATAAAATAATAAAAGTACAGTGAGCATTGTAAACAGATTTGCAAGTATAATTCTCTCTCCTTGATATAAATATGTCCCTTTTGTTTAATAGTATCAGAACCCATCTAAAGAGACTGACATATAGTTACAAGTTCCAGATGTAATTATAGATGAAAACTCAAAACAAATTTTTTCTTGCATTTTGAATCAGATAATTTTTGTTGCAAAATGCAAACAATAAGTAATCTGAAGGCTACAAATCTCTCACTTGTTTTGCAAGACTATCCTCTCTTTACCCCTCTCTACCCCTCTCCAGTCTTACAATCACATCTTGGCATTTTTACTGTTTTAAACAAAATTCTCAGACAAATTCACTGTTTAGCTGAACAAAATGTATTATTATTTTTATTAAATTGAGTGGTTGTGGGTGGCCTGCACTCTTAATTTAGGTCACTTCTTTTTTCCCTGCAGGCTAAAAAAGTTATTGTGTTTAAAAATCTTGTATTACAGTTTGTCAACATTCAATTTAAAAAGGACATAAAGTACACAAATTGTAATTTTATTTTTTTGTAACTGAAAGGACATTGGCAAATACATTGTAAATTGCATTTTATTTCTTTATTACAGGAGTCCCTTTATTATAAATATGAATGCAAGGTGTCTAAAAATGCTCTATCTCTGTTGTCATTGGGAACATGTGCAGAACTTAACCCTACTGCATATTATCAGATGTTACTCCATAACAGTAAATACAGGAGAATTGCATAATTAACAAATAAATGCATTATAAAAAGATAATGCAGTAGCACTTAGTCTGAGTAGTAAATTTGTCTCTGACACATTTCAGTTATGTCTATTAGTGAACCTCCTGCATCATGTGACAGCCATTATCCAATCACAACTGCATATACGTATAGGCTGTGACTGTGACTTGCACATGCTCAGTAGGAGCTGGTGACTCAAAAAGTGTAAATGTAAAAAGACTGAGCCCATTTTGTTAATGGAAGTAAATTAGAAAGTTGTTTAAAATTGAATGCTCTATTCTGAGTCATTAATGTTTAATTTTGACTTGTGTCCCTTTAAAGGGACAGTCTACTCCAAAATTGTTATTGTTAATAAGATAGATAATCCCTTTATTACCCATTTTCCAGTTTTGCATAACCAACACAGTTATATTATTCCACTTTTTACCTCTCATAAGTTACTCCACGGGCGTGAGCACTATTTTAGCAATATGGCACACATGAACTAACACCCTCTAGCTGTGAAAAACTGTCAAATGTATTGAGATAAGAGGCAGCCTTCAAGAACTTAAAGGCATATGAAACCCATTTTTTTTCTTTCATGATTCAGATAGAGCATTCAATTTTAATCAACTTTCTAATTAACTCCTATTATCAATTTTCTTTGTTCTCTTGGTATCTTTATTTGAAAAAGCAGGAATGTAAGCTTAGGAGCCCTCCCATTTTTAGTTCAGCAACCTGGGTAGTGCTTGCTGATTGGTGGCTACATTTAGCCACCAAGTGTGTGCTTACTAAGGCCCAGAGGCAGGAAATAAGAGACTCTCGATAAATTAAAAAAAAAAAATCTTTAGTTAGACATTGTTTCATTTTTGAAATTTTCTTTTAGGTATCATTTCGTGCTACTTTTTATTTGTGAAACACTGACATTTCAAATATTGGAGTCACAGTGATGGTATTTTAGTATTTCAAATTACAAGAGACAGTGAATATGACTTCACACTAGTCAAGCCTAAATCACATGTTATTTCACTTTGAGAATGACGTCCTACGTGTCAAATATTAAAGCCAAACTCACATTCTCAGTGAAATACTGAAAACCTAA
The DNA here is from genome assembly GCF_027579735.1 of Bombina bombina. Lineage (NCBI taxonomy): Eukaryota > Metazoa > Chordata > Amphibia > Anura > Bombinatoridae > Bombina > Bombina bombina. The sequence continues at coordinate 1,501,138,873 of NC_069499.1, forward strand.
GTAAAAGTAACCGTCACACATTTTTAAGAGTTGTACATATTCTACTATCGGAATTTGAGAATTGACAATGTTTTTTTAGGACACATACAATTGTACTTATATGATTAGCATTGTTTAGAGGCCTTGTTCACTGTAATAAGGCAGAGTTATTAATTTATTATTTTAAAGGGACAGTCATGCTAAAACTAAACTTTCATGATTCAGATAGGGCATGCAATTGTTACAACTTCCCAATTTTATCATCAAATTTGCTTTGTTCTTCTGGTATCTTTTTTTGAAAGCTAAGCCTAGGTATGCTCATATGCTAATTTCTAAGCCCTTGAAGCTCGCCTTTTGTCTTAGTGCATTTTGACAGTTTTTCACAACTAGACTGCGCTAGTTCACAAGTGCCATAAAGGTAATATTGTGCTCATTTCTGTGTAGTTATTTATGAGTCATCACTGATTGGCTAAAATGCAATTCTGTCAAAAGAACTGAAACAAGGGGTCAGTCTGCAGAGGCTTAGATACAAGGTAATCACAGAGGTATAAAGTATATTAATATAACAGTGTTGGTTATACAAAACTAAGGAATGGATAATAAAGGGATTCTCTTTTTAAACAATACCAATTTTGGAGTAGAAAGCAAACATGAATTTTTAGCTAGTAATACTATATTTTTAGGGACAGCATAGGGTGTTTGCATTTAAATATATGTAAAATATTCCAAAAAGTTTAGGAGCCAGAAGTAAGCTTTTATGATCTGCAACTTATGAGTTTTTTCAAGCCCTATAATAAGGAGACTATTTAGTCCCTTTTTGTGTCTTGTGCAGCACAGCAGAGAGTAACATAGTAGTGCTATAGTAATAGGTTTGGTTTAAGGACCGTGAGATAATTCACAGAATAAACTGAATGCAAGGAAATTTTTTATATTGTTATGTAGACATAATAGAATATTATAATAAAGCAATTTAAGGAAAATGGGTTAAATCCATAGTTAAAGTGAACTGATCTGATGTGCTAATGACAAGAGGCATATATGTTCCGCGACCATTCAACAGTTAGCTCCCAGCTTCCTAAGAAACATCCCTTTTACTATTATCTTTTTTATTTCTATCATATCCATAGAAATGTCTCACTGCAGGAAGGGGATTTAGAAAATGTAAGTGACAAATTAAAACATTCTATTTTTGCATAGTGGTACACACAGGTTTCCTGTTAAGGAGCTGCAGTGTGTAATTCTCCCAACCAGGAATTTTCCAATGTGTTTAATTAATTTGTGGGGGTTGAATATGTAGTTATCTAGAGTCAGTAATACAAAAATAACAAATTAGAGCATTTTATTTTTGTACCGGAATGTCGCTTTAATTAATGCAGTTGCTATGTACAGGCGCATGGTACAGATAGATTTCCATTTTTTATGGCTTTAGCTAACATGTCACGACCATCCCTAATCTATCAATATTAATTTTACCATACATTTGATTAAAAGGTTCAATTCCTTCTGGGGACAAAGTAAATTATTGTGTATGACACAATTAAGAGGTTAAATATCGCTCTAGGTATCAGACTTTAAACAAGACAATTGATGATGATATAATTATTTCAGTGTTTCTTACCTTACTATATAACACAAGCAGAGGGATTACACATTAATATCTGTTTGAATTTACACTTAATATTCTAGTGCTGTTTGCAAAGTAATTATGAAATGATCATTAGTCAAAAAGATAAACGCAAATAGTATAATGACTAAGTAGGTAGCGCAAAGAGGGAGACATTTTTCATGCAAATAAGATTTTGTCTTAAGCAATACTGTGTCATTAAGTGACCAGATTATTTATTTCTTCTGAACATGAGAGGCATAATGTGTTAGAGCATTTTATTATTGCCCTGTTACCTGTAAATAACTGTGTTTAATCCCTTTAAAGGGGTTAACAATTATAGTTGGTTAACTCCAGAACTACTGGAATTAAAGTCAGTACACTACTTAGAGCTAGCTGCATATATCTGGGGACCAATGAAAAAATGCATATATGTGCAGCCACCATCAGCAGCTAGCCCCAAGTATGAGCCTACCTAGGCATGCAGCCACAATTTTTTTTTAAATTTAAATATATTCTGCAGTGTAGGATCCCTCTTTACCTCCCAACCTCCCTGATCCCCCCCCCAAAAAAAAAACGCTCTCTAACCCTCCCCCCTCTACCTATTTGCCTCCATCTTTGGTACTGGCAGCTGTCTGCCAGTACCCAGTTTGCTAAATTTTAGTTTTTTTTTTTTTCCCCCTAACCCAATTTTTTCTGTAGTATAGCTTCCCCCCTCAATACCCTACCACCCTCCCCCGCACAGATCCCTTTCCCAACACTTATCCCCCACTCTCCCTCCTTCCTTTTCACTAAAAATGTTCCATAGTGTAGCCGTCCCACCCGCTCCCGTCCCCTTGTGTGCGCTCCTGCCCCTCACGCGTGCTCCCGGACCTCTCTTCCCCACTCCCCGGAAATCTTCCAGAGATGGGCCGCCCACCCGCCTCCCTGCTATCCCTCCCACGCAACCAACGATCTACACCATCGCTGGCTGATGCAGAGAGGGTCACAGAGTGTCTCTTTGCATCGGTTGCTTAAAAAAGGGTATTGCAGGATGCCTCCTTATCGAGACATCACTGCAATACCCTGAAAGCGATCACAATCGCTTCCAGCGCTTGAAACCCCTGACGACATGCCAGGCAGTTAACGACTGGTTTTTGATGGACGTACCTGACACGTCCTTGGTTGTGTTAAGGGATACTATTCCCAAATTTTTTCTTGCATGGTTCAGATAGAGCCTGCAATTTTAAGCAACATTCTAATTTACTCCTATTATCTATTTTTCTTCGCCCTCTTGCTATCTTTATTTAAAAAACAGGAATGTAAAGATTAGGAGCCGCCCCATTTTAGGTTCAGCACCCTGGATAGTGCTTGCTACTACATTCAGCCAACCAATAAGCAAGTGTAACTTAGGTACTGAACCAAAACTGGGCCGACTTCTAAGCCTGATGAGCTATCAAAAATGTTGTGTAGCCAGAGGTTGGCGATGTTTGTGTAAATAAATAAATTTACTTGGATCCAAAAAGAACTGCAGCACATTTTGCCTTTGTCAACCAATGGGTTTAACTTGTCCTATATATTTATGCATAATAATTATTAGTATGTTGGTATTATGTTAAAGAGTATGTTAGGTGTGCAGGATGTGTGTGTTTTAATTAGGTCATTTATCTAGTTATGAAATATTCAGTGTAAATAACTCTACATAGCATCTCAATGCAATCATTTACGTGATGAATGTGTATAATACATTTTGCATTTTTTTTAACCACATGGCACAAAGTTTGATTATGGTTCTCAAATTGATTATGGTTCTCAAATTGATATTTGGTGAGCCATCTTAGGCCTGGTCTTTCCAATCCCAATGCTAAATCTTGAAATCTTTACTGTTGTGTATGTGCTTTACAAAGGATAATACATGAACTGGGGAGCAAACGGTTTTGGAAAAAAGCTCTTAATTGAGTACATATAACGCATTGTATGTGGCATTTCCTCCTACACTTCTTGTTAATGCTCACTTGGGATTTGCGGACTACGTTCTGTCAATATATTGATGCACATTGCACAGTATAAAATACCTCAGAGAATAAACGCCAAGCTGGGTTTACATTAAAAAAAAAAATGTCCCTTTTACTATTAGCTTTTTTTATTCACGTCATTGTATTCATAGAAATGTCTCACTGCAGGAAGGGGATTTATGATAATTGGAAAGAAAAGCTAGTTGTCAGAAAAGGGGTTAATGAATGATACCTTGTTAAGCTAAACTATAGTATGAACCAAACAATTAAGAGGTTAAATATCGTTTTTAGGTATCAGACTTTAAACAAGACAATTGATGATGAAATAATTATTTCAGTGTTTCTTACTTTACCATATAACACAAGCAGAGGGATTTTATATCACAATGTGTTTGATTACACATTAATATCTGTTTGAATTTACACTTCATATTCTAGTGCTGTTTGCACAGTAATTATGAAATGATCATTAGTCAAAAAGATAAACGCAAATAGTATAATGACTAAGTAGGTAGCGCAAAGAGGGAGACATTTTTCATGCAAATAAGATTTCATCTTAAGCAATATTGTGTCATTACAAGTGACTATATTATTAATTTCTTCTGCTTTGGGTAGAAGAACATGAAAGATCCATAAAAGTAAAAAAAAAGGAGAAAACTCTCTATTGTGTTGGAGCATTTTATTATTGCACTATTACTTCTATTCAACCTCTTTAAAGGGTTTAAAATAAAGTTAAAGTTACTGCTGCCCTATTAGAATTAAAGTCAGCAGTGCACTACTGAGAGCTGGCTGCATACATCTGGGAGCCAATGACAACAGACATATGTGCAGCCACCAATTAGCTGCTAGACCCAGTAGTACATTGCTGTTTAAAAACTGTATTTTGTTAAACCACTTTAATGTAAAATCATCGTTTCAAATACAGTCATTAGAGCAGTTGTACACAAGAGCTGGCGCACAGTGTATTAGAGACTTAAAGAGTCATACCTGGCTTTAATTCTCAGAACATCTCTAGGCCAGCTTACATGTAGTTCATGTAAGATACCACATATACAGTATGAGTATTTAGGTGACATATATAGCATGAGCTGTATGTAGCACAAGGTGAGAGGAAGTTGTGTCAGGCTTGGAATAATAGATAATGGTGCTAAAGAATTTTATGAACTCTCATGTGAGTCAGAGGTTCTTTGTAAACATTTGCCTGTGATAACATTTGGTATGTGACCTGCAGTTATAGCTGCAGTGGTGGCTACAATGAGTGTGTACTTAAAGGGACAGTATACTATAAAATAGTTTTTTCCTTAATGTGTTTCCTGTTACTTTTTTTTACCAGCTGCAGAGTATAAAATGTATGTGATTTGCTTTTTTAAGGCTTATTTGTGTATATGAATTAGCTGATTTTGTGTTTGAAGCCAAAACCTAATAAAATGGGTTAAGCTTGTAGGTAGAATTAGATCTCATTACTTTATCACATTGTGTACTTATACCTGCTTCTTTATCTTATATCTATCCATAAACCAATCACCAATACTTGTAGAACAATGGAAAATTTAAATTGTATTACCTTATCTATTCTATAACCCACTGGGAGTCTAATTTCTTCTACTGGCTGTATTTACTCAGTTTGGCCTTGAGGCCAAAAACTTTCAGGATGGGTGGGTATACCACAGGCTTAATAAACTATTTCAAATGCCAATATAAGGGTAATGGAAATACTTGTAAACAAATTAATACACTCCAGCAGGTAAAATGGATCATTGGGAACAAACTAAAGGAAGGAAAATGGAAATGGAATAACACCAAGGTCTTCCAAGATAGCATCTTAATATCTATGGAAGAACAAGATTAAGGCTCCAAGGAGGAGCAATGGGTTTAAACACAGGCCTGATTCTGACCAGGGCCTGACAAAAAGATTGAAAATCTGGCACATCCGTCAGACGCTTGTGTAACAATATAGATAATGCAGAAATCTGACCTTTCAGATAACTGACTGACAACCCTTTCTCCAGACCTTCCTGGAGAAAAGACAAAATTCTAGGAATCCTGACCCTACTCCAAGAGTAGCCCTTAAATTCACACCAATAAATTAATTTACGCCGTACCTTATGGTAAATTTTTCGAGTAACAGGCTTGCAAGCCTGGATCATGGTCTCAATGACCAACTCAGAAAATCCACGCTTAGACAGAACTAAGCGTTCAATCTCTAAGCATTCAGCTTCAGAGAAACAAGATTTGGATGGAGGAATGGACCCTGAGTTAGAAGGTCTTTCCTCAGAGGCAACCTCCAAGGTGGCTGAGATGACATCTTCAATAGGTCTGCATACCAGATTCTGCAAGGTCATGCAGGAGCTATTAGAATTGCAGATGCTCTCTCCTGTTTAATATGAAGGAGCACAAACGGAGGAAACGGGTATGCTAGACTGAAATCCCAAGGAATCGCCAGAGCATCTATCAGAGCGGCCTGAGGATCTCTTGACCTTGAACTGTTCCTTGGAAGCTTGGCGTTCTGCCGAGACGCCATCAGATCCAACTCCGACACCCCCCCATTTGAGGGTTAATCTGGAGAACACCTCCGGATGGAGAGCCCACTCCCCGGGATGAAATGTCTGTCTGCTCAGGAAATCCGCTTCCCCGTTGTCAACTCCAGGAATGTGGATAGCAGATAGACAACAATTGTGAGCTTCCGCCCACTGAATAATCCATGCAACCTCCTTCATGGCTAAGGAACTCCGAGTTCCTCCCTGTTGGTTGATGTAAGCAACTGAGGTGATGTTGTCCGACTGAAACCTTTTAAACCGGGCTAAGGACAATTGAGGTCAAGCCATCAGAGCATTGTAAATCGATCACAATTCCAAGATGTTTATGGGGATGCTCCCCAGCCTAGCAAGCTGGCTTCCCTGGTTACAATCACCCAGGAAGGTCTCCGGAAGCATTTGCCCTGAGACAGATGGTCCTGAGAAAGCCACCACGAGAGAGAGTCTCTTGTCAACTGGTCTAGATCTATCCTCTGAGACAGATCTGAATGGTCTCCGTTCCATTGTCTGAGCATGCATAATTGAAGAGCTCTCAAATGGAATCGAGCAAAGGGAATAATGTCCATGGAAGCGACCATCAGACCAGTTACTGCCATACATTGAGCCACTGATAGCCGAACAGTAGACTGTAGAGAGAGGCAAGAGGAGAGAATTCTGGATTTTCTGACCTCCGTCAGAAATAATTTCATTGATAGGGAATCTATTATGGTCCCTAAGAAAACCACCCTTGTAGTTGGAACAAGGGAACTCTCTTTCCAGATTCACTTTCCAACCGTGGGAACATAAAAAAGACAACAAGATCTCTGTATGAAAGTTTGCTTGTTGAGAAGATGGTGCCTGAATCAATATGTCGTCCAGGTAGGGCGCCACTGCAATTCCCAGAGACCTGATCACTGCCAAGAGAGCCCCCAGAACTTTTTAGAAAATTCCGGGAGCTGTGGCAAGGTTAAACAGAAGAGCCACAAACTGAAAGTGTTTGTCTAGAAACACGAATCTCAGGAATTTGTTATGATCCCTGTTGATGGGAACATGAAGATACGCGTCCTTCAGGTCTATGGTCGTCATGAACTGACCCTCTTGGACCAAAGGAAGAATGTAACAAATGGTTTCCATTTTGAAGGGGGGTACCCTGAGAAACTTGTTGAGGCACTTTAGGTCTAAAATGGGTCGAAAAGTTCCCTCTTTCTTTCATGTAATTAGCAAGAGTCCATGAGCTAGTTACGTATGGGATATACATTCCTACCAGGAGGGGCAAAGTTTCCCAAACCTCAAAATGCCTATAAATACACCCCTCACCACACCCACAAATCAGTTTTTACAAACTTTGCCTCCTATGGAGGTGGTGAAGTAAGTTTGTGCTAGATTCTACGTTGATATGTGCTCCGCAGCAGGTTGGAGCCCGGTTTTCCTCTCAGCGTGCAGTGAATGTCAGAGGGATGTGAAGAGAGTATTGCCTATTTGAATTCAATGATCTCCTTCTAGGGGGTCTATTTCATAGGTTCTCTGTTATCGGTCGTAGAGATTCATCTCTTACCTCCCTTTTCAGATCGACGATATACTCTTATATATACCATTACCACTACTGATTCTCGTTTCAGTACTGGTTTGGCTTTCTACTACATGTAGATCAGTGTCCTGGGGTAAGTAAGTCTTATTTTCTGTGACACTCTAAGCTATGGTTGGGCACTTTTATATAAATTTCTAAATATATGTGTTAAAACATTTATTTGCCTTGATTCAGGATGTTCAACGTTCCTTATTTCAGACAGTCAGTTTCATATTTGGGATAATGCATATGAATAAATCATTTTTTTTTACTTACCTTAAAATTTGACTTTTTCCCTGTGGGCTGTTAGGCTCGCGGGGGCTGAAAATGCTTCATTTTATTGCGTCATTCTTGGTGCGGACTTTTTTGGCGCAAAATTTTTTTTCTTGGTTTCCGGCGTCATACGTGTCGCCGGAAGTTGCGTCATTTTTGACGTTTTTTGCGCCAAAAGTGTCGGCGTTCCGGATGTGGCGTCATTTTTGGCGCCAAAAGCATTTAGGCGCCAAATAATGTGGGCGTCTTTTTTGGCGCTAAAAAATTTGGGCGTCACTATTGTCTCCACATTATTTTAGTCTCTTTTGTTTATTGCTTCTGGTTGCTAGAACCTTGTTCACTGGCATTTTTTCCCATTCCTGAAACTGTCATTTAAGGAATTTGATCAATTTTGCTTTATATGTTGTTTTTTCTATTACATATTGCAAGATGTCCCAGATTGACCCTGAGTCAGAAGATACTTCTGGTAAACCGCTGCCTAGTGCTGGATCTACCAAAGTTAAGTGTATTTGCTGTAAACTTGTGGTATCTGTTCCTCCAGCTGTTGTTTGTAATGAATGTCATGACAAACTTGTTAATGCAGATAATATTTCCTTTAGTAATGTTACATTACCTGTTGTTGTTCCATCAACATCTAATACTCAGAGTGTTCCTGTTAACATAAGAGATTTTGTTTCTAAATCCATTAAGAAGGCTATGTCTGTTATTCCTCCTTCTAGTAAAAAGGTCTTTTAAAACTTCTCATTTTTCAGATGAATTTTTAAATGAACATCATCATTCTGATTCTGATAATGATTCCTCTGGTTCAGAGGATTCTGTTTCAGAGGTTGATGCTGATAAATCTTCATATTTATTCAAAATGGAAGTTATTCGTTCTTTACTTAAAGAAGTCTTAATTGCATTAGAAATAGAGGATTCTGGTCCTCTTGATACTAAATCTAAACATTTAAATAAGGTTTTTAAATCTCCTGTAGTTATTCCAGAAGTTTTTCCTGTCCCTGATGCTATTTCTGAAGTAATCTCCAGGGAATGGAATAATTTGGGTAATTTATTATTATCTATCTAGGAAGATATATTATCGAGTCTGGAAGACTTACATTTCTTGGTGTCTTTCTCATCATTTTTCCTGGCATTCTTTTAGAATTCCGAGAATTTTACAGTTTCTTCAGGATGGTTTGGATAAAGGTTTGTCTGCAAGTTCCTTGAAAGGACAAATCTCTGCTCTTTCTGTTCTTTTTCACAGAAAGATTGCTAATCTTCCTGATATTCATTGTTTTGTACAAGCTTTGGTTCGTATAAAACCTGTTATTAAGTCAATTTCTCCTCCTTGGAGTTTGAATTTGGTTCTGGGGGCTCTTCAATCTCCTCCGTTTGAACCTATGCATTCACTGGACATTAAATTACTTTCTTGGAAAGTTTTGTTTCTTTTGGCCATCTCTTCTGCTAGAAGAGTTTCTGAATTATCTGCTCTTTCTTGTGAGTCTCCTTTTCTGATTTTTCATCAGGATAAGGCAGTGTTGCGAACTTCTTTTAAATTTTTTCCTAAGGTTGTGAATTCTAACAACATTAGTAGAGAAATTGTGGTTCCTTCATTGTGTCCTAATCCTAAGAATTCTAAGGAGAGATCATTGCATTCTTTGGATGTAGTTAGAGCTTTGAAATATTATGTTGAAGCTACTAAGAATTTCCGAAAGACTTCTAGTCTATTTGTTATCTTTTCCGGTTCTAGGAAAGGTCAGAAGGCCTCTGCCATTTCTTTGGCATCTTGGTTGAAATGTTTAATTCATCATGCTTATGTCGAGTCGGGTAAAACTCCGCCTCAAAGGATTACAGCTCATTCTACTAGGTCAGTTTCTACTTCCTGGGCGTTTAGGAATGAAGCTTCGGTTGATCAGATTTGCAAAGCAGCAACTTGGTCTTCTTTGCATACTTTTACTAAATTCTACCATTTTGATGTGTTTTCTTCTTCTGAAGCAGTTTTTTGGTAGAAAAGTACTTCAGGCAGCTGTTTCAGTTTGATTCTTCTGCTTATAATTTCAGTTTTTTTTCATTTTAAGATTAAAACTTTATTTTGGGTGTGGATTATTTTCAGCGGAATTGGCTGTCTTTATTTTATCCCTCCCTCTCTAGTGACTCTTGCGTGGAAGATCCACATCTTGGGTAGTCATTATCCCATACGTCACTAGCTCATGGACTCTTGCTAATTACATGAAAGAAAACATAATTTATGTAAGAACTTACCTGATAAATTCATTTCTTTCATATTAGCAAGAGTCCATGAGGCCCACCCTTTTTTGTGGTGGTTATGATTTTTTTGTATAAAGCACAATTATTCCAATTCCTTATTTTTTTATGCTTTTGCACTTTGTGTTATCACCCCACTTCTTGGCTATGCGTTAAACTGATTTGTGGGTGTGGTGAGGGGTGTATTTATAGGCATTTTGAGGTTTGGGAAACTTTGCCCCTCCTGGTAGGAATATATATCCCATACGTCACTAGCTCATGGACTCTTGCTAATATGAAAGAAATGAATTTATCAGGTAAGTTCTTACATAAATTATGTTTTTTTGGCACCACAAACAGATTTGAGTAGAATCCTAGACCCTGTTCCTTTACTGGAAATGGAACAATCACTCCCAGGGAGGAAAGGTCCTGAACTCAGTTCAAGAATGCCTCTGTTTTTACCTGGTCTGCAGATAATCTTGAGAGGTGGAATCTGCTCCTGGGAAGGAAAGTTTTGAATTCTATTTTGTAACCCTGAGATACTATGTCCACAGCCCAAGGATCTGGGTCATCTCGCCTCCACGCTTGACAAAACATGGAAAGTCTGTCCCCCACTTGATCCGATCCCAGACTGGGGATTGACCCTTCATGCTAACTTAAACTCAGCTGAGGATTTCTTTGATTACTTCCCCTTATTCCAAGACTGATTGGACTTCCAAGAAGACTTAAACTGCTCCTGCTTGGAAGAGGGAGAGGAAGACTTCTGACCTTTTTGAAGTTACGAAAGGAACGAAAATTGCTTTGATGTCATTCGAGTCTGTTCTTCTTGTCTTGCGGTAGAAAATACCCTTTTCCACCCATAATATCAGAAATTATTTCTGCCAGACCAGGTTCGAACAAGGTCTTACCCTTGTATGGAAGCGCCAGAAACTTGGACTTAGAGGTAATATCAGCTGACCAAGATTTTAGCCACAATGCCCTGTGGGCTAGGACAGTGAAGCCAGACATCTTGGCTCCCAGTCTAATAACTTGCTTGTTATCATCAGAAATAAAGGAATTGGCTAGTTTGAGAGCCTTAATCCTATCTTGTATCTCCTCCAACGGAGTCTCTACTAAAATTGATTCAGACAAGGCATCGCACCAATAAGATGCCATACTTGCTATTGTGGCAATACAAACTGCAGGTTGCCATTGAAGAGCTTGATGAACAGCTTTTCCAGCTTTTTATCCATGGGATCCTTAAAGGAGCAGCTATCCTCTATAGGGATTGTAGTTCTCTTAGCCAGAGTAGAAATAGCCCCTTCTACTTTAGGCATCTTGCGCCAATAATCTTTTAATGGAGTCAGCAACAGGAAATATCTTTTTAAATATGGGAGACACGGAGAAAGGAATTCCTGGCTTCTCCCATTTCTGGGAAATAATCACTGTCACACGGTCTGGGACAGAAAAAACTTCCACAGAGGAAGGAACATAGTATTTATTAAGTTTACTAGACTTCTTAGGGTTGACAACGACAGAAGTATCAGAGTCGTCCAAAGTAGCCAATACCTCCTTTAACAGTACACGAAGGTGTTCAAGCTTAAATCTGAAGTTTTACTTCTTCAGTATCAGATGAAGGAATAATACTGTCCGAATCTGAGATTTCACCCCCAGAGACTACTGAAGTATCCTCCTCATCAGACTTATGAGGGAGGGCAACCTGCGTAGCAGTAGGTGGAACAGAAACCTTACTATTTGAATGTCTAATTTTCCTCTTGTGTTTTCCCTGCATAGGAAAAGCAGATAATGCCGCAGATACCGCAGAAGATACCTGTGCAGCAAAGTTTGCAGGCAAATACACTCCTCCAGGAGGCTGAGAGGAATTGCAGGGAACTCTATACGACGCCATGGAAGCTTGGGACTTTTGAGGAGAAAGCTGTGGCGTAGCCTGAACAACAACATCCTGAGAGACATTAGGCTCAGAAACAAAAAGTTTATCTTAACATTTCAAAGTCCTTTTTAAACATAAGGAACAAAATTGCATAGGTAACACAATTTGGGCCTCAAGACACAATAAACACTTATCCATAGGAACAGACTCCTGCTTCATGACTAAGCCTGTGGGATTCCCAGAAATAAAGGAATGACAAGATAATACAATTTTTAAATTCAACATTGTCAACTTAAATTTTAAATTTTGCACTGTCACTTTAAATGATACAATTTAAACACTATTGCTTTAAATTTATTCAGAGCGGATTAGCGTTCAAACAAATAATCCTCAATTAGCACCTCTGCACCTCAGCAGACTGAGGTGTCCTACCTGCCCCACTGAGGAAAAATTGACAGCCGTTTACAAGTCTTTGTCTTCCACACAGAACAAGACGTCATACAGCCAGCACCGCTTCGATAGTCAGAGCGGAAAAGAGGCTGGTCATGTGACCAGAGCAAACAGAAGCTGCGCAGAGAATGAAAAGTGCACGTTTCTGAAGGCAATACAGACTGCAAAATCAAACTGCACAATAACTGCAGTTTTGAAAAGGAAAAACCGGTCTGTCTAAATGTTTAAAAAACAAACAGTAAAAAAATACAGCCACATTGTTTATAAAACCCATTATTAAAAAATAAAACAAGAGCCATAAAAGTAATATAGGTTAACTTCTTCCATACCATGAAATACATTTACCCTCAAGTTTCCAAATCACATAAATAAGTACCTGCCCACTGCCATAATAAAGTCCTACATTAAGGATAATAATGCAGAGAAAATGTTTCTAAGTGCAAGTCCCCAGTACCTAGAAGACAAAAGCACTGCCTGCAATCTAGCTGTCCGGCAGGGAGACAGCTCACAAGGTGTGAAAGGACACATACTCCTTACAGAGACCTGTAGAAATAAGAAAGAACAGAGTAACTAACTCTGGCTTTCTATAACAATGGCAGCAATATTTTAGGAAACAAAGAAAGGACAACCTCACAACTTCCTAACTGATTAAAAGCAACCACTACTCTACTGAAGAGATTAACGTGGACTCAGCTAGACCCAAATCCTTGCTTGTAGGGAAAAGTACCCGAAAAAGGATTCAATTCTTCAGACACCAAAACTTCACCTTCTCCATTGACAGAGGCAAAGAGAATGACTGGGGATTTTGGGTAGGGGAGTGACACTTAACAGCTTTGCTGTGGTGCTCTTTGCCTCCTCCTGATGGCCAGGAGTGATATTCCCACTAGTAATTGGAATGCCATTGTGGACTCTCCATATCATCTTAGGAAAGAAATTGGGTTTTGTGTCCCTTTAATATCTAGCAGAGACATTCATACTGGTATTAAAATATTATAGGGGAATAACTAGGCCAAGCTGAACCCTGTACAACCTATGCACAGTGTGTAGACAACAGAAAACATACAATGCTAGAGGGTCTGTCAAAATAGGATCAAGAATCCAGAGTCTAGTAAAAATAATGGCAGTGGTCCTTTGCTGGGATCTATTAGACAGATAATGGCATATAAAGTACCTAATGACCAAGTTCTATGAGAGTGATTGATAAGATCTGCGGAAACGCTGCTACAATGACAGCTGTATACATTATCTACATGCAATAAAGATTAATAATATCCAGCAAGCTGATGTTTTTATTGGTATAAATAGACAGTCTTGTACTTCGGATTTTGACACCACAATTCTATACTATGAAAACGGAATTTCTTCCACTTTCGCATTTAGTGCCATAATAAAATAGATAGGTAAGTGAGTAATTTTGCTCTGATTGCACCAGTCACAAATTTTCCATTATGTAAACATTTTCATGGATTATTATGGTGAGCTTTCATTAAGGCCATAAGTTAGAAGAGTGTGTTCATAAAACCATTGGAGATTTTTTTGGGGAATGGGGGTTGAGGGGGCAACATGTTGAATCACTAGCATAATACAATTGTATATGTTACCATACAGTACTGATTTATTTAGGTAATCTGTACCATCATCAATCGGTTGTAAATTATTCTGTGCTAAAATTACTGGACATTCAGCAAGGGTAGGTGAGGTCATGATAAGACCTCTAAGCAAAACCCGCAACCATACACTTTTTTTATAGGTTTTAGTTTTCCAAATACGCAGAGGAGATAAGGGCTTTTAAAGGGACAGTCTACACCAGAATTGTTATTATTAAAAAAGATAGATAATCCCTTTATTACCCATTCCCCAATTTTGCATAACCAACACGTTTATATTAATACACTTTTTACCTCTTTGTATCTATGCCTCTGCAGACTGCCCCCTTATTTCAGTTCTTTTGAAAGACCTGCAATTTAGCTAATCAGTGCTGACTTATAAATATCTCCATGGGAGTGACAATGTCATCTATATGAAACGTGAACTAGCACTGTCTAGCTGTTAAAAAACTCTCTAAATGCACTGAGATAAGAGGCGGCCTTCAAGGACTAATAAATTAGCATATGAGCATACCTAGGTTTAGCTTTCAACAAAGAATACCAAAAGAACAAAACAAATTTGATGATAAAAGTACATTGGAAAGTTGTTAAAAATTGCTTGTCCTATCTAAATCATGAGTTTTTTTTTATTTTGACTAGACTGTCCCTTTAAAGAGTATGTCCAGTTACTAAAAAAACACCAAAACTTGTTGACAAAAATGTATTTCATGCAAACGCATTTTCATAGACTACGTAGAGGGAGATCCGCACATGCTTCTAATTATCAATTAAATGCATTCATGCACATTTCAATTTAGACCTTTCCATCCCTTTAATTTTGGTGGTACAACATATATTGTACAAATACATTACAACAAGAAAAAATCAGACTATAGGCACCAGCAATTTAATCAGACTATAGGAACCAGCAATTTACTTACAGTACTGAATATTTTGCAGAATAATCTGTTACTTTTTAGCTTAGTTTAATGTTAAATAAAATAAAATTTCATTATGGTAATATTAATTTTTGTAATCTCTAGTCTATTGCATATTTCCTGAGAGGTTGAAAAGCGCTGACATTTTTCAAACGGTATTACAAAGGTACTTTTTAGGGTAGTTTAGTTTTTAGGAACCAGTTACATTTTTTTTAGTCTGTTTTGTGTTATTTGGGTAAAATGAAACTACATCAAGGTGGCCCAGAATTAACATAACACTTCAAACACTATGTTAAATTGACATAAATGTGCAAAAAAACTATTATCTAATGTGTTAGTCTGTAATATTTCGCTGTTGCTTGCAAAGCGCACAGTTAAATTTTAGCTCCAGGGAAGCAATACATTACTGGGAGGTAGCTGAACACTCCTGGTCAGCCAATGACAATATGCATAAATGTGTAGCCACTGATCACCAGCTTACTCCCAGTAGTGTATTGTTGCTTCTGAACCTGCCAACGTGTGCTTTTCAACAAAGGATACTAAGAGAATGAAGTAAATTAGAAGTCAGAATAGATTGAAAATATCTTAAAATGACATGCACTGTCTGAACCATGAAAGTTTAGATTGGACTTTTAATTCCCCTTTAAGGGATACTTATTATCATTTAATAAAACTAGCATATTCCTGCACTCTTGGTCAGTGGGTTTTAAAATCAACAAGGACAAATAATACTGAGCCTCACTTACAGTATGATATATCCTGGGAGCCAGTTGCACATCTCTTAACATTGTATGTGTGTCTTGTAACTTTATGGATTATTGTATTTTTTTTTATGTCTATATATCCCTAGATTCTCAACATTTTATTTGACTGCTATATTTCATATACATCTTACCTGCTGGTCTATCATTATCCTATGAAAAAAAGTTTTAGTTTTTTATGCATTATTAATTAAATTTTTTTAAAAAAGCGTTATTTATTCAAACAAAATGAGTTTCCAGTGGCATACAGCATTTTCAAGCAAAGTATACATAAGTAGAGGTATATGAGCATCTTGTTTTTAATGGAGTAATACTAAAGCAATGGCAAATGCATATGAGAGGTTAGGATCACATGACTAATCGCTGCTTTTATGCGATAAAGACGCTGTTGCCTAGGACCTTCTGCGCTCTTTTTTTTTTAATTACATTATTTTTAATAAGCTATTCAATTTTACTTTAATATGATGTCAGAGGGGTAGATTTATTAAAGGTCGATCGAACATGATACGCTGCCTAATAAATCTACCCCATAATCTTTACATTTTATAGTAGTATATAGTAGGCTTGCTTCTTTATGTTTTTTTTTCTTATTATTGGAAACGTGCGTGAGTGTGGATTCTAACTAATGGATCATTTTAATAGAAGATAAAGGTCCCAAATCCTGAATCGAACCCCTAAGACTGACACCTCGGGTTTTACAGCAAAATTATTACATAGATAGTCCCAAATGTTTGATAGTGTGGTGTTTCCATATAGAATTTTAATTTGTGCCTTTCAGATTAGTCTGAAAGGAAAATTGTTGGTGGTAGAAATATAATGTAGCTTTTCAGAATGTCCTTTTGAGGTCTACTGTCCATGATTCCTGCTTTCTGTGTCTTTGCTTTACGCCGCCAACTAGATGTTAATGAAGTCGCGCTCATTTCTCCTCATTAGTCGCCCTAATATCTGTTAATCAAGATGTGCGTCTGTACATTTTTTGCCTTTTGAAATATTTGCATTTAGTGAATGGCTCATTAAAGAAGCATCAGTCTGATGTATAATGAAGAGCTTTTTTTCAGCAGCACATCGACAATACAGAAACCACTTCCATGCAGTTACTCAGGTTTTACAAGATTAAAAGGGAAATGTGCATTGTGACGCTACTGTGTTCCTGATGACTTGAGTGGAATCCTTCTGTCCTGAGGTCATCTATCATAGGAGCAATTCTACCACTGACAATTTCTAGAGCTGGCATCAATGTATTTTGTTTATTCAACTTTTTTTTCCCATTGATTTGGTGGTCCTGCCGTGTTTTGTTACTTGAATTACCAAATGGTTGACCACCACTACAGAAATCAGTAGAATAAGTCAATTGTTCCTCAAAACCTCAATATTCAGGTATTTCAGCTACTTAAAGTAATTGGTCCGCTAATAGTTTTTTTTGACACTCATTACCTGAGAACTGGCATTGAGGGCACTCCAGTGTTGTTAGTTGGTATGACATCCAATGGTTTCAGTTACATTACTCATCTATTAAGAATTTGCACATGATTTAGTTGGTTTCATTTTCTATAACCTAATCATAGCAGTGAGTAACCAGCAGCTATTTATATCAGTGGTTGAGAAAACTGTAAAGAGATGTATTTTATAAGGGAATGATGAAAATGTACTTTATGTTACAAAGTGATAATCAACTAGTGTACCACCTACCTTGGCATCCGGTGGTGTAGCAGCTGTCAGCTGAAGGTAGGGCTGCCACCCGTCCATTAAAATACAGAACACTTATAAGTTACACATGCTGCAGGGTGTGCAGGGAGGAATATCAATAGTGCTGTCCAGAAACACAATACATGTTCCTCCCTGCACACCCTGCAGCATGTGTAACTCATAAGTGTTCAGGAAAACATGGCTGAGGTGGCAACCCTACCTGTAGGTGTCACAGAATTGGGGTTCATGTTGAGAAGATCTGAAACAATCTAAAGTGACATTTTTATGCATTTAGAGCTTGTTCTTGATTTGTTTTAATTATTTATATTATGGTGCAGTTCCAGTAAAGACACCAATGACTAAAGGGAAGCTGGGCTATAACCTCAATACTATGCCTTTAAAATGTAGTAAGTGTTTAAATCCCTGGGGTATCATGTACACATGAAAAATACATTCAGGCCATTGCTTTTATTTATGAATGATTGAAATGTCCCAAAGCAAATTAAAATTTAAAAGTTATCATATTGGTAGAGCTGTAATGTCACTCTTGCTTTCCTGTTGTTTATTATTATTATTATGTGTACCTATAAATTTCCTCCATCAAATGTAATTGGTGATCTGATAGTGGAGGCTAAAAGCCATTCCTTGCAGTGACATGGAGCATATGCGGTTATGTGCCTCCTCCCTTCGCATTATGTCATCCAGCACAGGCACGAGAGCAACATGTATGGCGATATCATGGCCAAACCCATCTTCATACTGTACTTTACATACATTTACAAGCATTCTAGCTCCAGCTCTTAATTAGTTCTTCCAGTCAATCTTTAATATCAATAATCTACAAAGTCTCATTCCAGTTTCCCTCCCTGAATTCACAAGTACTCATTTAATGTCTGTAAAGTGGTTTGTGGTGACTCTTAATTACTCTAATGTTCCAAGCAATATGAAACATTGGTCAATTACATTAATAATTCATTTTGTTTTTATCTCTACTGTGAGGCCAAAAAGGCTACAATATTGATTCATTATGGACATTGTCTTATGTTTATAAATCTAGTTTATCTCCAGGGTGACACCACTATCCATTTGAAGATTTATTTAACACAAAAGCAAAGCAGATATTTGATTCCAAGCTGACCAGAGCACAAATGGTTTGTAACCATAGGTATTTGGCTTAAAATGGATATTCTAGCTCTAGTTTTGTTTTCTCTTTTTACTTGCGGATTCACAACTCTTAACTGGGAATTCCTTAGCTATTCCTTTAAAGCAGTGGTCTCAAAGTACCGGCCCCAGGGCCAAATGCGGCCCTCAAGATAGTTTCATCTAGCCCTCCCTTAATAGGTAAACAATTAATTTGGGCTGTCAAATTTTTTTTTTAGGGTTCTAAGAGGTGTAAATAGTTGATGTTCTATATAGGCACTCACAGGACAAATATAAAGACAGGCATCCAGTGTAGACTTCCACCACGCACTTCATTGGGTAAAAACATTTTACGTTGCTATACAGTTCCAAGATGATCACTTCACTTGGCACTTACAAGATAAATATAGACATCTGTGTATGTCTAATGGAGGCTACAACTCCCACCATGCACTACTACTTGGCTAAATGTCACTACCATTTCCTAGTATATCCAGTTCCGGAGCACTTAATCAGTTTAAACAGCCCCCATGGGAGAAGAACACTTGACCAATAGCCCCCAGATACTTTAAGTTTGAGTCCCCTGCTTTAAAGGGATACACCTTTGAGATTATAATATATAATGTACAATATACTTTTGTTTTATCAATTTGTCACGGTTGATAATTGGCCTTAGCAGAAAAGTAAACCTAGGTTACAACATGGTGACGCTCATTGCTTTAAGAACACTAAAAATTTACACCTATTTTCAATAAACAAAATAATTAAAAACATATATGCATATTATTCTCAGGCTTATCTTTGTTTTTAATGTAATTTGATGTATTATTTATATAGGCCTAGATTTAGAGTTCGGCGGTAAAAGGGCTGTTAACGCTCCGCGGGCTTTTTTCTGGCCGCACCATAAATTTAACTCTGGTATCGAGAGTTAAAACAAATGCTGCGTTAGGCTCCAAAAAAGGAGCGTAGGGCATTTTTACCGCAAATGCAACTCTCGATACCAGAGTTGCTTACGGACGCGGCCGGCATCAAAAACGTGCTCGTGCACGATTCCCCCATAGGAAACAATGGGACTGTTTGAGCTGAAAAAAAACCTAACACCTGCAAAAAAGCAGCGTTCAGCTCCTAACGCAGCCCCATTGTTTCCTATGGGGAAACACTTCCTACGTCTGCACCTAACACCCTAACATGTACCCCGAGTCTAAACACCCCTAACCTTACACTTATTAACCCCTAATCTGCCACTCCCGCTATCGCTGACCCCTGCATATTATTATTAACCCCTAATCTTCCGCTCCGTAAACCGCCGCAACCTACGTTATCCCTATGTACCCCTAATCTGCTGCCCTAACATCGCCGACCCCTATGTTATATTTATTAACCCCTAATCTGCCCCCCACAACGTCGCCGACACCTACCTACACTTATTAACCCCTAATCTGCCGAGCGGACCTGAGCGCTACTATAATAAAGTTATTAACCCCGAATCCGCCTCACTAACCCTATCATAAATAGTATTAACCCCTAATCTGCCCTCCCTAACATCGCCGACACCTACCTTCAATTATTAACCCCTAATCTGACGACCGGAGCTCACCGCTATTCTAATAAATGTATTAACCCCTAAAGCTAAGTCTAACCCTAACACTAACACCCCCCTAACTTAAATATAATTTTAATCTAACGAAATAAATTAACTCTTATTAAATAAATTAATCCTATTTAAAGCTAAATACTTACCTGTAAAATAAACCCTAATATAGCTACAATATAAATTATAATTATATTATAGCTATTTTAGGATTAATATTTATTTT
Source organism: Bombina bombina (assembly GCF_027579735.1). NCBI lineage: Eukaryota > Metazoa > Chordata > Amphibia > Anura > Bombinatoridae > Bombina > Bombina bombina. The sequence continues at coordinate 1,501,159,273 of NC_069499.1, forward strand.
ACAGGCAACTTTGTAATTATTTTAACCAGGTACAATAGCTATTAAATAGTTAAGAACTATTTAATAGTTACCTAGTTAAAATAATAACAAATTTACCTGTAAAATAAATCCTAACCTAAGATATAATTAAACCTAACACTACCCTATCAATAAAATAATTAAATAAACTACCTACAATTACCTACAATTAACCTAACACTACACTATCAATAAATTAAATAAACACAATTGCTACAAATAAATACAATTAAATAAACTAGCTAAAGTACAAAAAATAAAAAAGAACTAAGTTACAGAAAATAATAAAATATTTACAAACATAAGAAAAATATTACAACAATTTTAAACTAATTACACCTACTCTAAGCCCCCTAATAAAATAACAAAGCCCCCCAAAATAATAAATTCCCTACCCTATTCTAAATTAAAAATGTTACAAGCTCTTTTACCTTACCAGCCCTGAACAGGGCCCTTTGCGGGGCATGCCCCAAGAAGTTCAGCTCTTTTGCCTGTAAAAAAAAACATACAATACCCCCCCCCCAACATTACAACCCACCACCCACATACCCCTAATCTAACCCAAACCCCCCTTAAATAAACCTAACACTAATCCCCTGAAGATCTTCCTACCTTGTCTTCACCATCCAGGTATCACCGATCCGTCCTGGCTCCAAGATCTTCATCCAACCCAAGCGGGGGTTGGCGATCCATAATCCGGTGCTGAAGAGGTCCAGAAGAGGCTCCAAAGTCTTCATCCTATCCGGCAAGAAGAGGACATCCGGACCGGCAACCATCTTGATCCAAGCGGCATCTTCTATCTTCATCCGATGACGACCGGCTCCATCCTGAAGACCTCCACCGCGGACCCATCTTCTTCCGGCGACGTCCAACTGCAGAATGACGGTTCCTTTAAGGGACGTCATCCAAGATGGCGTCCCTCGAATTCCGATTGGCTGATAGGATTCTATCAGCCAATCGGAATTAAGGTAGGAATATTCTGATTGGCTGATGGAATCAGCCAATCAGAATCAAGTTCAATCCGATTGGCTGATCCAATCAGCCAATCAGATTGAGCTCGCATTCTATTGGCTGTTCCGATCAGCCAATAGAATGCGAGCTCAATCTGATTGGCTGATTGGATCAGCCAATCGGATTGAACTTGATTCTGATTGGCTGATTCCATCAGCCAATCAGAATATTCCTACCTTAATTCCGATTGGCTGATAGAATCCTATCAGCCAATCGGAATTCGAGGGACGCCATCTTGGATGACGTCCCTTAAAGGAACCGTCATTCTGCAGTTGGACGTCGCCGGAAGAAGATGGGTCCGCGGTGGAGGTCTTCAGGATGGAGCCGGTCGTCATCGGATGAAGATAGAAGATGCCGCTTGGATCAAGATGGTTGCCGGTCCGGATGTCCTCTTCTTGCCGGATAGGATGAAGACTTTGGAGCCTCTTCTGGACCTCTTCAGCACCGGATTATGGATCGCCAACCCCCGCTTGGGTTGGATGAAGATCTTGGAGCCAGGACGGATCGGTGATACCTGGATGGTGAAGACAAGGTAGGAAGATCTTCAGGGGATTAGTGTTAGGTTTATTTAAGGGGGGTTTGGGTTAGATTAGGGGTATGTGGGTGGTGGGTTGTAATGTTGGGGGGGGGGTATTGTATGTTTTTTTTTACAGGCAAAAGAGCTGAACTTCTTGGGGCATGCCCCGCAAAGGGCCCTGTTCAGGGCTGGTAAGGTAAAAGAGCTTGTAACATTTTTAATTTAGAATAGGGTAGGGAATTTATTATTTTGGGGGGCTTTGTTATTTTATTAGGGGGCTTAGAGTAGGTGTAATTAGTTTAAAATTGTTGTAATATTTTTCTTATGTTTGTAAATATTTTATTATTTTCTGTAACTTAGTTCTTTTTTATTTTTTGTACTTTAGCTAGTTTATTTAATTGTATTTATTTGTAGGAATTGTGTTTAATTAATTTATTGATAGTGTAGTGTTAGGTTAATTGTAGGTAATTGTAGGTAGTTTATTTAATTATTTTATTGATAGGGTAGTGTTAGGTTTAATTATATCTTAGGTTAGGATTTATTTTACAGGTAAATTTGTTATTATTTTAACTAGGTAACTATTAAATAGTTCTTAACTATTTAATAGCTATTGTACCTGGTTAAAATAATTACAAAGTTGCCTGTAAAATAAATATTAATCCTAAAATAGCTATAATATAATTATAATTTATATTGTAGCTATATTAGGGTTTATTTTACAGGTAAGTATTTAGCTTTAAATAGGATTAATTTATTTAATAAGAGTTAATTTATTTTGTTAGATAAAAATTATATTTAAGTTAGGGGGGTGTTAGTGTTAGGGTTAGACTTAGCTTTAGGGGTTAATACATTTATTAGAATAGCGGTGAGCTCCGATCGGAAGATTAGGGGTTAATAATTGAAGTTAGGTGTCGGCGATGTTAGGGAGGGCAGATTAGGGGTTAATACTATTTATGATAGGGTTAGTGAGGCGGATTAGGGGCTAATAACTTTATTATAGTAGCGCTCAGGTCCGCTCGGCAGATTAGGGGTTAATAAGTGTAGGTAGGTGTCAGCGACGTTGAGGGGGGCAGATTAGGGGTTAATAAATATAATATAGGGGTCGGCGGTGTTAGGGGCAGCAGATTAGGGGTACATAGGGATAACGTAGGTGGCGGCGCTTTGCGGTCGGAAGATTAGGGGTTAATTATTGTAAGTAGCTGGCGGCGATGTTGTGGGGGGCAGATTAGGGGTTAATAAATGTAATATAGGGGTCGGCGGGGTTAGGGGCAGCAGATTAGGGGTACATAAGTACAACGTAGGTGGCGGTCGGAAGATTAGGGGTTAAAATTTTTAATCGAGTGGCGGCGATGTGGGGGGAGCTCGGTTTAGGGGTACATAGGTAGTTTATGGGTGTTAGTGTACTTTAGGGTACAGTAGTTAAGAGCTTTATAAACCGGCGTTAGCCAGAAAGCTCTTAACTCCTGCTTTTTTCAGGCGGCTGGAATCTTGTCGTTAGAGCTCTAACGCTCACTGCAGAAACGACTCTAAATACCAGCGTTAGAAAGATCCCATTGAAAAGATAGGCTACGCAAATGGCGTAGGGGGATCTGCGGTATGGAAAAGTCGCGGCTGCAAAGTGAGCGTTAGACCCTTTAATCACTGACTCCAAATACCAGCGGGCGGCCAAAACCAGCGTTAGGAGCCTCTAACGCTGGTTTTGACGGCTACCGCCGAACTCTAAATCTAGGCCTTAGTGTTTAATGTCTCTTTGACAGTTGGATGTGTCTTCCCTGCTGCCTATCATTTGCTAGTGCCTTTCTTTCTTAAAGGGACATTAAACACTAAATACATTTTATAAGAATTATCAATGAGGTTATTTCCTGCCTCACTCTGTTAATGGGTACCGCCATGGTGAATTATATTTTTCATTACATTCAATGTTGACCTGTTTGCACATGGACAGCTACTCTCCTTCAGATACCTGCAGTGTAACCTAGGTTCCAACAAGGCAGCACACATGATGCAAGAAATGTACTTAGTGTTTAAAAAACATTAAACTAAAATGTAATATACATTTGGTATTTATTTTCATGTAAAATACTTAGAAAATTATGCTTGTTTTCAGAGAGGCCAGAATGCCTCCATAATACTTAAAGGGGCATTCATTTTTCCCCCAGGATTTAGATAGAAAATAAAGTTTTAAACCGCTTTCAAATTTACTGATATCATATTTGCTCCATTCTCTTGATATCCTTTGTTCAAAGAGCAGCAATGCACTACTGGTGACTAGCTGATCACGATCAGCCAGTCACAAGAGACAAATGTGTGCAGGCACCAATCACCAGCTAGCTCCCACTAGTGTAGAATATGTACATATTCTTTTTCAACAATGGATACCAAGAGAACAAAGCACATTTGAAAATAGAAGTTAAAGGGACAGTAAACTTAAAAAAATGTTATATAATTCTGCACATAGTGCAGAATTATATAACATTATCTTAGCGACAGCTTTCAATATCAACACGATCGCGCTATTGAACTGAATGTAGCGTGCTACCAGACCAGAGCGGGAGCGAGCTACATTCAGTTCAATAGCGCGATCGGGCGCTCTGTAATTAGACACGCTTTTGAAAAAGAAGACCTAATCAGAAAACCATGGAGAGGAGAACAGTTAAGTGCAACTTTGGCAGCTAAAATCTCTAAAATCCTTTGATTTTGAAAGCTGTCGCTAAGATAATGTTATATAATTCTGCACTATTTTTTAAGTTTACTGTTCCTTTAATTTAAAAGCGTCTTAAAACGACATGCTCTATCTGAAACATGCAAGCTTAATTAACTGTGGTGAAATGTTCCTGAGCTTGCAATATTCTATGATTACGGCCGACCCGGCCGAAATGCGTAAGTTCGTGTTGCAACCATGATGCTACACGTTCTGTATTTTAAATGTTTTTAATAAAGAAGATTGTTGCTTTTTAACGAATGTGATGACGCGCCTTTTCATTTTTGCTTTATTGGTAAGCTCAGAACACAAGATCATATTACACCTGTCTCTAATTGGCTGCAAAAAAGAGACCAGGAGCTTAGATTCCACCAGGATTTGCCAGGCATGAACTGCTCTTGAGTTTCAAAACCTTGTAATTCGTTCAAAGAAAATGACACTGCATGAGTTTAAAAGATTTATTTTACATACAAATCTTTTGCAATGCAGGGATTGTTTTGAATGTTAGACATATATGAAAAATTACACTTTATTGTCCCTTTAATTTTGTATTGCTCTCTACTTTTTACATCCTCTCTGAGTGGGACAATCTTTTTCTCTTGATGATCTTCCTCTTCGTCTATCTTGATCTTATTAAATTATTCCTACACCATCATAAAAAGGTAGTTTCCCTTTTGAGTCTGAACCCTTTCTTGTCTCAGCATAGATCTCTCTGTTCTGTACTCTCTCTTATGGGACTCTTAGTGTGACACATACCTCCCATTGTGAACTTTCAGATGCCTTTTTTTCAGCAAGTTATGAGAAATATTGACAAATTTAACAATTCAGAGACAGTTAAAGGGCCATAATAGTTGAAAAATTACATACAATTATGTAGCTATAGTCACACAGCTGTCGGGCAACAAGTGCTGCTGATTGGATCAGTGGTGGTTTCAGTTTGGGACCTGCAGTGCTCTGCGTGTTCTGAACGTATTCTGTGTGTTTACCCCTTTGCGGGGATTGAGCACACATTTAGTCCTAGGTTGCTAGTCTTAATATGATATAATGTAACAAATAAGAACATGCCTTTTTTATTACTATTATGGCCCATTAAGAGTCTAGAAAAATACAATTTAGCAATATATTTTTTTTTTCTCATTCATTTTATGTATCATTACCTGTTTCATTATTTTAGCCTCTTGTATATGGAATAAGATTGCTGCCAAAAAGGCAAGTGTGTATGATTCTGTATCGTACATCCGAATACAAATCTAAATTTAAATAAAATTCTTTTTTTTGGAAGAACAATTTTGTTTATTTATTTAGGCATAATCTGCATGCATATGTTCATATTTCAACTTTAAAAACACAAATTAGCATTACCTTTCTATTTTGCATATGTTATCTAGAATCCTCTGGTGCATTGGTGCATGGAGTTTTTTGTGTGTGAAGGCAAGCGGGGATACTATATATATATATATATATATATATATATATATATATATATATATATATATATATATATATATATATATATATATATACCGGTGTTAGGTTCCAGGAAGAATGGTTGTAAATTGAAACCCAGTTTATAATGTAAATCAATGGGAAGTGAGGGGGTTAGGTTCCAGGCCCCTCTCAAAATTGTCATAAGTAACACCTAATACATTATGTTTAAAGCTTTGCAAAAGAAGACTTTAAATGCTAAACAGCATTATAAACCTAATAATATAGATTGTATCATCATCAAACTAAGTTTAATAAACAAAAACGTTTTTTACTTACATTTTTCTGCAATCAGTTCTCTGCATTGTTAGCATGTTAGATAATATTGGGTCTGCACCTATTCTATGCATTTCAATCTGCAGTGATTAAGCAGTCAGACACCCTCATCTCAAGCTGCTGGACAGGAAGATAATAGGGAAGTGCATGCTAAAACTTGTTGCTCGATAGCTTATGTCTGCTCTGTGTACACAGATCAATTTCAGGCTGTTAATTTGCATACATTTGCTGCAAAACAAGCGGACAGCTCCACCTACTGGCTATTTTAATTAGTGCACTTTGCTTTCCAAAGCTTTTCAATAGCAGTCACATGACTGAAAAAAGGGCGTAAAACCGAGGGCTACCTGTGTGTGTGTGTGTGTGTATATATATATACATGTGTGTGTATATATATATATATAGTGTGTATGTATGTGTATATATATATATATATATATACACACATATATTTATACACTGTATGTGTATATATGTGTATATATATATATATATATACACACATATATTTATACACTGTATGTGTATATATGTGTATATATATATATATATATATATATATCATAAAACTATGCGTCATAAGACAGGGTGCACTCTGAGCTATTATAGAAAATTATGCGACTGTATTTGTGCAAGCAGTCCCAAAAAATACAATTAACAATTGTTACAGAAAGATTTTAGTGAATATACTACTAGAACCAAAGTAGGACACGGCTGAACCAAATACCAAAAAATGTGCTTTATTTAAAGATAAAAAAGACACAAGGTATGCCTTTACCTAATAAACTTCTTGTACCAATAAAAAAAGAGAGCAGATGAATACAGATCATACAGAGTATAATTACATTATATCCCCCCCCATGCTAGCATGTACCTAAGCCGGCATAGAACAGACCTCAATTACTCTGGGCTCATAGTGTGAAAACATGTTCCGGTTAAGCAAGAATAAATACTGTGTACAGACATAGAATAGTCCTCAATTATTGTGGGCACTTGAGTGTTAAAACACGCTCTTGTCGTTCAAAACTTGTACTGTCCCGCAGGAAATTACCCTGCTTAGATAGCAGTGCTGTGTATCTTTATGGGCCAATATCGACTCCTTTATAACTCAGGGTAGTTATCCCCGGTGGGTAGAAGCGCCACCACCTACTTAGCAAGACTTATTACCGCCTGGTTTCCTGGCTACCTATTACCTCTGTAATCACATGCTGTGTGCCTGTGCGGTTCTTCACTTGCTGGTCCCGTAGGTGGGGAACTTTTCTTCCTCTGTAAGACCGATATCAGAGCTGCTTCACAGTAATAGGGTCTACCTCCAAGCCACAAAATTACACACTCCAAACATTACGCATTTCGCCCCTCCCCCTTCAGGGCTGGAATCGAGGCTTCGTCAGATATGTATAAATAAAAAATAAACATTTTCTTCTATGTAAACATTGGAATTTAAAATATTCATAACTACCTTCAGGCTAGCGCTGTAGGTTTAACTTCTGCCGGTTAGCATGCGAGCAGTAAGTTGTTTTTTTTAATCCAGTTTGAGAATTTAACTCGGTCGCAATATCTGAAGTCCTGAAGTTAGCACTGGCTTTTGCTCTTGTTCAAACATTTTACTTTGTAATATGCGTGCTAAGTTGCATGCTTTAAAAGTTTACTTCTGTTGGTGTTTGCGCGCCAGCAAAAGTGCTAAATAGCGCACCACTTTTAATCTAGCCCTATATGTTTAACCTGGGCAAAGCGAGACCGCAAGCATTGCCGTCTAGTCAGCCAATCAGGTGTAGCAGTTGCAAGTATCCACCAATCACTGAGAAGGAGGTGCAATACGTAATGCCCCTGGGTGGGACTTATATTATGTTAAGGTTAAAAACATAAGCTAGGGTCAGTAATAAAAAAAAATTAATGCTCTAGCCAATTAAAACATTTAACTGTTGCTTTGACATGTTTATTTAATTTAAATAGTTTTTTATTATTGCCCATAAAACATCAACAATAATACTGTGACAGAGAGAAAAACTTATGTCAAATTACACAGGCCAAACATGTTAAGATTTTCAAATTTCACAAGATATATAAACATATAACAGTTGGAAAAATGATTCATTGTAGGGGAGATCTCTCATTGTAGAGTCTCTTAAGTGTCCAAAAGCATAGTGTCCCAAGAAGCTTTACATAAAGGTCCATAACTTAACCATCGAGGACCCATGCCAGCACAAGCTTTATCATTGTCTGTTTAGCTATTGATTGGGCAATTGGTTTTCGACACATGCTCCCTCAAGGTTTCTTATCTTTTTCTCAGATAGTGATATATTCTCACCAGGGAGCATCTTTATATTGGGGGTAACAATGTTAAACGTTTTTGATCACATCAACTATTATAACTTAACCATAACCGTTAATTCTACTAATAACCTGGAACATAAATAATAAGAGTAATAAAAAGAAAAACAAAAAGGATAATAAAAAGAAAAAAAAAAAAAAAAAAAAAAAAAAATCAAGGAAAGTAGTGTGTCGTCACTGTACCTTTATCTCTTATGTTATCTAGAGATATCTTACTCATCTAGCCTCATTTTATAATATCCTATTCAGAGCTGTCAATTATCCTTTTATCACCTCTATCTTGGCCTTGTTTGCCCTTCCTTCAACTTGCTGCATTCTCAACTGCTCTAGATCTCTTGTATGTATTACTCTCCATTATCCAATAATACCAGATCTTCTGAAATTGGGTTTCTGTATTCTGTATAAATGCAGCTGACTCATACATCAGATATACTGAGTGGATTCTAGCTAACACTTCTGACCACGATGGAGTATCAACCTTCCAATACTTAGCTATGGCTATTCTCGTTGTGGTGCATAAAATTCTAATGAAGGTGTTGATATGTTTGTTAAGTCTCGGTATGTTTTCATGTAGCAGGGCCTGAGCAGAGGTGAGAGAGATTCTTTCATCTAATACCCTACTCAGCAAAGAGGACAATTCGTTCCATACATCCCTAACTTTTGGACATTCCCACCACATGTGGATATATGATCCCCGTATCCCACAGCCTCTATAGCAAAAGTTAGAGCTCACAATTCCCATACGGGCCGTCTTAGTAGGGGTCAAGTACCATCTGTAGGATGTTTTAAGCACATTTTCTCTGAGATCAGCACTAATAAGTCCCTTACTAGCCTGGTGCAGAGTCTGTGTCCATTTATCTAGGTCCAATTCCTTATCTAAGTCTGTTTCCCACTGTAACATTAACCTAGTTTTGGTGTTGGCTCTCGTTTCTTGGATGGAGATGTAGAGTCTAGATATCGCTCTTTTGGACCTAGTATTTGAAGTGCATAGTTGTTCTAACTCAGTTAGCCGATAACAAACTGTGTGCTGTGAGAGGTAAGTCCTTATGGCTGAGGTTACCTGAAGGTATAGAAACCACTGGAGTGGAAGAGGATCCAGTCTCTGCTGTAGCTGGGTGAAGGTCATTATCTTACCCTGAAGTTGCATGTCAGCCACCCTGTACAACCCCTTGTTCTCCCATTTCCCAACATGATGCCTAAATTCCTTATGTATGATGTTCTTTAAGGGCCTAATCACTGTGTGTGCAGGGAGTAATATCTCTGTGTGACTCAATTGTTTCCACTGGTGTCTAGAATATTGCGTGATCCTGTTCTGAATTAACTTGCGGTCGCTATAGGTTTCATCTCGCCAGAGTATGTCATCTGGGTTCTCCTGCCCCGCCAGTTTTGCTTCTAAGATAGGCCAGAGCACTTCATTTTGCTTTCTACTTAGGATTGAGTCTTGGGCTAACCTTGCTGCTTTATAATAATCTAGTAAGTTTGGGGCCCCCACTCCTCCCAATTGCCTATGTCTGTTTAGAATTTGACGAGGGATTCTCGGGTGTTTGTTGTCTCTCAGGAAACTATGAATGTCTCTCTGTAAATTTACTATATCTGGGGTCACAATCTTAATTGGAAGCACCCTGAACAAATAAAGAATTCTGGGTAGAATCGTCATCTTAACCGCGGATAATCTACCATACCATGAGAAACCCATCTTACTCCATTTTCTCAAATCTGATCTCATGGTTTTAAGCATCGGGGCGTAGTTTGCCTCATATAACTTAGACGAGTGTGTTGTCAGTTTTATACCTAAGTAGTTAAGCCCGTTCGGTACCCATCTGAAATCAAAATTGGCCTCAATTAGTTTTATAGTGTGTTTTGGTAATGATAGTGGGAGTGCCTCACACTTCTCTGCATTAATTTTGTAGCCTGATATCTGGGAGAATGAGTGTATTGCTTGGTAGACATGAGGGAGCGATACCAATGGCCTGGAGATAGTGAGCAACACGTCGTCCGCAAATAGAGTGATTTTGTGATTAAAAGTACCTATCTCCAGGCCAGTTATATCTGGGCAGTTGCGAATATAGGCCGCCAATGGCTCAATACAGATTGCGAATAATAAAGGTGAGAGTGGGCATCCCTGTCTTGTACCATTTAGGATGGGTATATTATCTGATTGGTGTCCAATTGCCCTGATATGTGCTGTAGGTGATGAGTATAATCCTTTAATAGCTTGTAGAAATCTATCTTTAAAGCCTAGTTCTGTCAACAGTGTTATCATATACCTCCAGTCAACCCTATCAAATGCCTTCTCCGCATCCAACGAAAGGATCAGAGAAGGCACTTTGTGGTCCCACAGAAAGTCTATAACAGATACCATTCTACGAATATTGTCTGGGGCTTCCCTATCCTTAATAAATCCTACCTGATCGGGGTGTATTATTCTGGGTAATATATGTTTCAATCTGTTGGCCAAAATTTTCGTTACTACTTTAAGATCTTGGTTGATTAGGGAGATTGGACGGTAGCTAGAACAAAGAGTAGGGTCCTTCCCTTGTTTTGGGATGACCACTATCTTAGCTCGTAGCAATTCTGGGGGTATCTCTCCTCCTTCCATTATGTGATTCGCAAACACCAATAAGTGGGGGATTAAGATGTCTTTGAACGCTTTATAATATTCTCCAGAGAATCCATCAGGCCCCGGAGCCTTACCCGGCTTAATGTCCTTAATGGCACTGATTACCTCTGCCTTTGTAATTTTGGAATTCAGAATTGTATTATCTTCGTCAGTGAGTGGTTGTAAATTTGCTTTTAGTAGGAAAGACCTAAACAGCTCTCTTGTTTCCAGCGTCTGTTGCACCTTCGTGCCATCATATAGATCTCTATAAAACTGGGCAAAGGCGTTAACAATTTCTTGGGGATGGGAGGTTAATCTGCCAGACGTAGTCTGAATAGTTGGTATGGAGAGGATTTGGTAGTTATCCCTGATCTTTTTTGCAAGATATCTATCGGGCTTATTAGCAAAAATAAAGTAGTTAGTTTTCAGTTTCTGTGCTGCCCTAATAGATTGGTCATTAAGAATATTATGTAATTCTTGCTTTTTATTGGTAAGTTTATGTAAGGCTATTTTTGAGTTAGTTGCTTTATGAGTTTGTTCGAGTTTAGCAATCTCAGCATTTAATCTTCTAATTGTAGTCTCTTTTTGTTTTTTATACGTTGCTTTCTCCTTAATTAGCATCCCCCTGATTACTGCCTTATGTGCCGCCCAGGGTATAATAGGATTTACTGTCGTGTCTATATTAATCTGCCAATATTCTTTTAAATTTTGTAATACTTTGTCTTTTATGTGTGGGATTTTAATACAGGTTGGGTCATAGGTCCACGTTTTGATCCTTCTCGGGTCAGTTAAGTCACCAAAACAAAGTATAGTCATCGAGTGGTCTGACCATACACAGGGCAGGATATCTACTGAGTGTAGTGTCGGCTGAATAATTTGGCTTGTAAAAACATAGTCAATTTTTGAGTAGCTGTTGTGGGCTGCTGAGTAATAAGTGGTTTCTTCCCTCCCTCTATTCATCAATCTCCAAGTGTCCTGCAGCGTGTGTTGGTTTAGTGAATCTAAGATATTTTTTGCTGTTACTCCCTGTCTCTGTTTTTTTTTGGAATGTAGAGTAAGAGTCTGTTTAGTCAGTGTCTGCAAGTCAATGTTAAAGTCCCCTGCCAATATAATTCTCCTTCTAGACCAACCCGTCAACAGATTAGAGATCATGTTAAAGAATTTATCTTGCTGTTCATTAGGGGCATACACGTTGCACAAAAGCACCTCCTCCCCCCCCCCAGCTGCCCCAAAACCAACAGGTATCTGCCCTCCTTATCCGATATTGTTTCCTTATGTATGAATGGGATCGAGGAATGAATTAGGATAGAGACTCCTCTTTTCTTTGCATCTAATGCAGAATGAAATTGCATTGGATAATCTCTTGCCCAATATTTGGGGATAGTGGTTTTTAAAAAATGGGTTTCTTGAAGATAGATAATAGTGGCCCTCAACTTTCTATAATTTGACATCGCTGTTCGCCTTTTTACATCGGTGTCTAAGCCTCTCGCATTGTGCGAGAGTAAGACTATTTTAGGTAATGACATAACAAGGAATTATCTGTAAGTGCGTGTTTATCTTAGCGCTATATGTATGGAGGTCATGTGGTTGAGTCATACCGCCCCCGGGAACTCTTGTACCTGTATATGTGAAATACTCCCACCCCTGCTCAGAGTACCTTCTCGACCCTTCAGGGTTCCAATCCCTTTGTAAGACAGCTTTAGTAGATGAGACTATAACCCTTGTACAGTGATTCGTACATCTATTTGAGAAAAAAATAAAACATAACATAAAGAACAGTAACTTATAAAAACAAACATTTCGATTGAACATATAGCCAACCAGGAGTTAGGTAAACCTTAAATGCTATCCTAACACAAATTGCTAACATTACTTTACTCCTAAGGAGTGAGGAAACTCATAGTAGATCCCCAGATCTTGTCTCCCGTCAACCTCTCAGGTTTCAGCCTTTCCGAGAGGGACAGGAAACAACTTGAAGTGAGTCCATCCCAGTGTTATCTGTTTGAGGCAGTTTTCTACATTCTAAAGACTTCAGGTTTTAGCCTTCTTCTTGGTTACTTTCTGCCATTTAGATCTCTGGGATTTTGCACGGGGCTGGGGAAGACCAGATGTGTGTGGTGGGGGTTCTTCTGACAGGTGCTCCGGAGGTTCTAGGTTCAGAAATTTGCAAAGATCTGGTATTTCCTCCACTGTTTTGATTGTAGATGTTTTACCATTTCGTAACACATGTAGTGCAAAGGGGAAGCCCCATCTGTAGGGTATATTATTTTTCCTTAGCAAGAGGGTGAGGGGTCTAAGTGCAAAGCGTCTCTGTAGTGTTTTAATACACAGGTCTTGGAAGAACTGGACTATATTGCCTTGGAATTTGAACGTGGGATTTTGTCTTGCAGCTGATAGAATTTTTTCCCTGTCAGGAAACCTCAGTAGCTTGATGATGACATCTCTTGGGGGTTGGTCCGGCTTAGGCTTAGCTCGAAGAGCTCTGTGTGCTCTTTCTATGAGATATTCAGAGTCCGCCGACTCCCCCAGAATGGCATGGAAAAGCTGTTGTAGATAGTTAGGCAGATCTTCAGCTCCCACTGTTTCGGGTATTCCTTTTAGTCTGATGTTTGACCGCCTGCTCCTATTCTCCATATCCTCTATCTTTTCCTCGAGTTCCATTATGGTTTGGTTCTGAGAGGTCAGGGACTGTGACACCATTGCTACTTCTTCACCCAATTCCTCAGTAGTTGATTCCAGCGAGTCTACTCGGCCTCCTAGTTCCAGAATCTCAGCTTTGATGTCTGTTAGACTGTTAGTAACCATGGTCTGGAAGCTGTCCATTTTCCCCCACAACTTTTCAAAGTTGGAGGATATGTCCTGTTTAGACACCAGGGTTTGCAAATCTGCTTTAGTTGCAGGGGTGAAATCCGCAGAGTTCTCCTCATTTTCTGAATCCATTTCCTCTTCAGTTTCAGCTAAGATCTGTTCTTGTGATTTGGGCGTTTTCGTGGCTTTGAAAAATGTGTCCATAGACAAGGGTTTCCCCCCCTTGTCCCCCTTAGACCCTTTTCTGGCTGCCATAATGCGTGCAGTAGTAGATGGTTAACTCTTGCAATAATCTTAGTTAATGAGTATCAAATCAACAAAGCAGTTCCAATATCTCTTTAAAGGTCCCAAGTCCTGCAGGACCCCCGCTCAGGAGCTAAGTGAGGCCTTCCCCTGCCACCAACACACTATCTTGTTATGCTCATCTGGGTTTCTCACTTCACTTTATTTATCTGCCCATTTGGAGATCTTATCAGGCTTCTGTCTTAGCATATGTATTAGTCATAATAAACAAATAGAGCCATTTACATTTTTGTTAGCAGTCAGAGATTTTATGGGCTCTTTACAAAGCAATCATGTCAGGCTGCAAAGGTGAACCTCATCAAATTATCACTCCATAACTTGTATCAGTTGCCTACTTTTATCTGAGCATATACAGCTATTCACCAAATAATTATCACATAGCAAGTAGGTAATGAAAGGAATAGTGAGCTCTCCTCTCCCCAGGGTATGTGTCCCCACTGGACAGAGACGGTTAGGGAGTCTGGGATATGACCTGCTGACACGCTGTTCAGCAGGAAATGGAGGGGAGGGAGAGCAAACTGGTATTAATCAAATGTCTCAGTAGTTAAATTTATTTCTCACAGAGCAAACAGGGTTCAGCTTCTTGTGTAAAATATCTCAGCAAGTGTTGTATCCTGCCTCAAAACAGTCTCTGATGTAATAGGCCCAGTTCTCTACCTCTGTGCCTTAGCCTTTAGTGATGCAGTTCTAATGTGCAGTATTTAATTACAATAGTGTCCAGCAGCTACAGGACCTTGCTTATAATTTCAGCAAGTAGCATTAGTACAGTCATTTAATATGTGCCCTCAATATATTTCTCCAATACCTGCTTCCAGTGATTGTGAGTATTTTCCGGCATCCCACTCCCAAAAGTTATTCCCCTGTTAGTGCTCCGGCTGCTGGGCCGCATTCAAGATGGCGATTTTTCGCGCCACTCGTTTCCTCCCTCTATAGCGGCAATTAGTCAGCGGCTCTCTGCTTCAAACACCACCGGGTGTGAATGTCCGCGATGACCGGGTGCGTGATCTTCTGCTGGGCACTAGTCAGCCGCCGCTCTCCTTGTCAATGCGGCGCAGTCACAAGTCTCAGCTGTAGCAGGTGCACCCGGAGCTGCCGGTGAGTTCAGTTTCACTTGGGTATGTTGAGACGGCTCCGGAGCGGAGCCCCGACCCTCCGGAGTCGTGTGTCTAGTTGTGGGCAGCAGTCACCAAACTGGCAGTTAGTTTATGGCTAAGGATCCGATGAGGGACTAATTTGTCTAGCGACTCAGGGCCTCAATTTGTATTTCCCAGTATCTCTTTTGAGTTTTGCCCTTATCCGTTAATAGTGCAGTCAGTCAGGGCAACCTAGCATCTCGCTGCAGTAATCTCCTAGGTGTTCCAGCAAACCTAGGTAAAATTAAGTGGTTTAAGTAGTTATTTTATATAATTTGCACAGGAGCCTCTGCAAGATGCTGTTGATCTGCTCGGCAGCTAACGCCGCCCCCCTTGACATGTTTATTTAAAGGGACAGTCTACTCCAGAATTATTGTTTAAAAAGAGAGATAATCCCTTTATTACCCATTCCCCAGTTTTACATTACCAACAGGTTTATATTAATAAACTTTTTACCTCTGTGATTACCTTGTATCTAAGCCTCTGCAGACTGCCCCCTTATTTCAGTTCTTTTGACAGACTTGCATTTTAGCCAATCAGTGCTGACTCCTAGGTAACTTATCTATATGGCACACACAAACTAGCGCTGTCTAGTTGTAAATAATTGTTAAAATGCACTGAGATAAGAGGCGGCCTTCAAGGGCTTAGAAATTAGCATATGATCCTGCCTAGGTTTAGCTTTCAGCAAAGAATACCAAGAGAACAAAGCAAATTTGATGATGAAAGTAAATTGGAAAGTTGTTTAAAATTGCATGCCCTATCTGAAAGTTAAATTTTGACTAGACTTTGCCTTTAAGGCAACCAAATAACCGCTCTGTTCCTACTTGAAGAACAAAAGAAAACTGCTTTGTGTAGCTTTCTCTGGCATGTGATTTTTATAAATGCCATTTAAGCCTTATGTAACAGAGGAGTGAACAGAGATGGACCAAAAAATGTAATGTGTAAGGACCAAGTTAGTAAGTTTGCATTTAAGAGTTTAGCACCACCACTACTATTGGCCTGAAATGTATAGGTGTAAAAGAAAACCATCAGCCATACTGCTGAGGCTGTTAACTGGTGTTCTTCCTTCCAACCCTGCATATGCCATAAAACTTGATGACCAGGGTAAGTACTTCCCCCTGCCCAGTGTCCCTGACTTTTGGATATACTTCCCAGCTTGCACATATGAAGATCTAATCTTCTTTCTTATTTTGGCAGCTTTGGTTCCTTCCTGTGTCCAAATACATAGGGCAGGTGAGAACGGGGCAGAAGCAGGGTATGCTGCATTTTACACTGTAATTTCTGGTGTAAACAGTGGATAATGCTGATGGCAAGCATGTACTATACATTATGGGACTATGTGGATGGTTAGTCCTACGATATCACATGAATCATTTAACAATGCTCCGGGAAATATTTGCTTTACATTGATGAAAGACCTGCTAGACGGTTGCATGACACTTTAATAGGTTATCGGAAGTTAGTATTGTTAATGTTATGATGCCCTGATGCCTTTTGCTATACATGGCGCTATCGAGTACAATTTCAGGGGAAGACGCTCTATACAGAAGTCACTGCATAATGCTAAAAGCTGGAGTAAACGTTAAAGTATGAAATGACTGTGACCATCACGTGCGGAAAATACTACTGGTCTTCCAGAACATAGTATTCACCCTCATTTTTATAATGTTACTATCATTGATGCAATACAAAGAGCAATAGATGGAAAGGGAGATTGTAGTTTTCTACATGTTTTTTGTTTATTTACCGATTATTGCAGAAATTATAAGCACTTTAATGAATAGGCTCAAAAATGGTAGAGATTTTCCCAATTACAATGTGGTGTTTACGTATTTCTTTTCAGGTATGTGGTGGCTTTAAGAAAATAAATCTTTTATACACATCTTTCTAATGGGGATTTAGGATACTGAATATGAACCTCTTGATGAAGGTCTTACAATGCACATCTTGGTAAAGCTGAACAAATCCGACGGTCAGAGCATAATTTTGTGTTATTTCCACATTCTTATTCATGTTTGTTTGTAAATCGTCGGCATGTTTTGTACATACGTGGGGGATATATTAGTAGGTGTAAACAGTGGCAATGTTTCGTTTTAAAATAATACAGATAAAAAATACAAGACACAAAAAACTAATGCAATTGGAGGATGGCCCTTGTCTAAAGAGCTTACAATCAGAATCAAGGGTGAGAGATATAAGGTTAGGTGAAGCTTGTCACAGGGAGTGTAGTTGCAGCAGTTCCAATTTATTTGCTTTTGCTTAGGATGTAGAGGAACTATCAGGAGACACAGTAAGCTACTCTGAATAGGTGGGTTTACAAAGAGCTCCTGAAACTATTAAAGGTTGGATACAGTTTGACGGAGCAAGATAGTGTTCCAGAGAGTAAGCACATGGGAAAGTATGTGCAAATGCAGTAAGGGAAAGAAGTAGTAATAGAAACAAGCAAAGAGGATGGGTTGGAGTGTATTTGGAGATAATTGAGGAAATATAGTTGGGTTTGAGATTGTTGAGGGCTTTGTAGGTTATGGTAAATGTTTTCTTTGTACATTTATGGTCTAAAATATAAAACGTACAAAGAAAGACTCTATGATCTAAATATATATAGTTTAGAGGATAGAAGAAAGAGGTGACATGATAGAAACCTTCAAATATATGAAGGGACTTAATAAAATAGAAGCTGAAAGCATTTTTCACAAAAACATAAATGCCAAAACAAGGGGTCACAATCTAAAGTTAGAGGGTAGCAGATTCAGGAGAAATTTGAGGAAGCATTTTATTACAGAAAGGGTTGTGGATTCATGGAATAAACTTCCATTTGAGGTGGTAAACACAAAGACTGTAAAGGAATTCAAAAATGCTTGGGACATGCATAAGCCTATCCTAAGGAAAAAGTAACATGTAATATGGGTAGACTTGATGGGCCTTTTTGGTTCTTATCTACCATCAAATTCTTTGTTTCTATGAATTCTAGAGCATGTGGGGAGTCAGGGTAGGGACTAGCAGAGTTTGGCAGGAGACCTAACTCAATGTGAAGTTGTTGACTGTTGTAGGTTAAGGTGAATGTTTTGACCTGTATTCTAGAGCATGTGGGGAATCAGGGTAGGGGACTAGCAGAGTGTGGTAGGAGATCTAGATCAGTGTGAGGTTGTTGAGAATGTTGTAGGTTAAGGTGAATGTTTTGACCTGTATTCTAGAGCATGTGGGGAATCAGGGTAGGGGACTAGCAGAGTGTGGTAGGAGATCTAGATCAGTCAGTGTGAGGTTGTTGAGAATGTTGTAGGTTAGGGTGAATGTTTTGATCTGGATCTAGAGCATGTGGGCAGTCAGGGTAGGAATTAGCAGAGTGTGGCAGGAGACATAGATCAGTGTAAGGTTGTAGGATAAGGTAATTGTTTTGATCTGTATCTAAAGCATGTGGGCAGTCAGGGTAGGAATTAGCAGAGTGTGGTAGTAGACAGATAGGTGACTAAGAAAAAAAAAAAAGTGTGGCTAGACTCACCTATGTGAAAGGTAGAGAAAAAACGCTAAAGTCTGTTGCAGTTTAACTTTTTTCCCCTAATATTTCTTCTGTTTAATTCTGTAATCGGCTGCTGTCAAACTTTATGACTATTGCATGTTTGTTTTGACAATATAGTCTGTAGAGATTGATAAAAGCTTATCATTAAACATTAGACAAAGTACGTTTATAGTCACAATGCTAGTTTTATGGCTTCCTTCTTTATTCATTGCTTTTACTGAAAATCTTTACATTTTTGTTGCAAAATAATTTGTTTTTATTTTATAGACAATGTGCACTTACAAGGCTTAAAACTAAGGCTTAGTGGGAAATATTGACACTTTTTTAAATCACTGAAGGATTTATGTCTACATCTGCTTTTAAAAATACGTAAATGCATTTTTTATTGTTTTCCTGCACTTCTTAGCATCTCCTAATGGAATGTGTGTGTTGTGTCCATAAATAATGAGTGGGTAAAAAAGGAGCTTGAAATGTCTATATCTCTGATTTTCAATATTTTGTTGCTTTTGGGCATGTGTAACACCATTAGTTTTTATATTGCTGCCCCCCCCCCACCCCCTTAGCGACACCATTAATGTCATACATGAAATTGAAAGAATAAATATTGTATATACTGTAGACTCAGAATACATAGAGACAATATTATGCAATATTCATCTTTAAAATGTTCCTGGATTAAAGAGAAATTAAACTTTAAAAAAATAGCCACTTTATTCGTGAACAATACAACTTTAAATCATTATTATTTGGTTTCTTTCCTGTAATTTACTTTTGGCAACTGTTTTTTTTTTTTACATAAAAAAATAAATATATTTAAGTATGTATTTATTTTAAATTAAATGAAAATGTGATTTTATATATACAATATATACAGTGTATGTATGTATGTGTGTGTGTGTATGTATGTATGTATGTATGTATGTATGTATATATATATATATATATATATATATATATGTATATATATATATATATATATATGTATATATATATATATATATATATATATTTATGTGAAAGAGAGTGCAGGTAAATAAGAAAATGATCACTTTGTTATGTTTTTTTCCAACTAAAGGTCAGATTACAAGTGGAGTGGTATTTAATGATCCCGCTAAAGTTTTAACTGCGTGTTGGGTAGCACTCATATTACAAGTTGAAAGTAAAAAGTTGACACTCAACTATACCGTGTGCTTTAACATATATTCCCTTTAGAAGTCAATTGAGAAATAAAACCTATCACCCTACTCGCTGGCAAACCCCATTACATATTCATTTGTGCGCTAACTGGACAAGAAAATATGATTTTCTTTTTAATGACACGATGAGTCAACGGATCATCTAATTACTATTGGGAATATCACTCCTGCCCAGCAGGAGCCGGCAAAGAGCACCACAGCAAAGCTGTTAAATATCACCTCCCTTCCAAACCCAGTCTTTCTCTTTGCCTACGTTCAGAGCAAGGAGGTGGTAATGTTAGGTGTTAGAAAGATTCTTCAATCAAGAGTTTATTATTTTTAAGGTAGTACAAGATTGTGCTGCTTGTCCTAGGGTGTAGCCATAGTCCATATCAGTCTCTTCAGTAGAGCAGTGGTGGCTTTAGAGCAATGGGAACTTGTGGGACATAATTCTCACTGCACCTCCCATACTGATGCTGCCCTAACTCTGAAAAACTGAGAAATATTACTCAGTCCTTTCTTTTTTGTCACAGGTCCATGTGAGTGAGAGGACCTGTCAAACATGGGATCTGCCTTGCTGTCAGGCAGAATATGAGGTAAGTGCTGACTTTTTCAGATTTTCTGGGATAACGGAGCTCAGAAAAAGTTAGGCATATTACTTCATAGGAGGGACATATAAGGAAGCCTTTATTAAGAAATTGGCACTTTATATTTTAACACAGAAATTCTCCTTGTTATCAGGAGACACTATGGGGACAGCAGAGCCGCAGGCACTGGGGCAGGTAATTCTTTTGGCGGTGGTTATATCTCCCGGCATTTACTTAAACAAGTATGCAGACTGGGAGATCTTTACATTGGCTACGCTCACGATGGGCGGGATAAGAGGAGGCGGCAATGGTGTTGCGCGCCTTTTTCTCTTCACTTCTGACAATGGAGGGTGACGTTCTTATGCTGATCTCTTTCTAATACACATCTCATAATTCATTTGCGCGTTTAGACAGAGACTGTATTCTTCTGCTGCTGCGAGTTCCGGATCTGATAGTGTGGGAACGGCTCCTGCTCAGAGGGTTCAACGGTCAGGTAGGCACCTCAGCAAAGTATTGCTGAGGTGTAGAGGTTCTCTGCAGTGTTAGTTAAGCTTTCTATCCTGTCTAGCTTTAATAAATAATTAAAAGGAAAAAAGTTACCGTTTAAAATATAAAGGGACAGTAACATTTTTTTGTATGCTTGATTTTATTAAAAGGTTTAAAGGGACATGAAACCCAAATGTTTTCTTTCATGATTCAGGTAGAGAATACAATTTTAAACAACATTGCAATTTACTTCTTTTATATGATTTGCATCATTATTTAAATATCTTTGTTGAAGAAAAAGCAATGCACATGGGTGAGCCAATCACACAATGCATTTATATGCAGTCACCAATCAGCAGCTACTGAGTCTATCTAGATATGCTTTTCAACAAATGATATCAAGAGAAGGAAGCAAATTAGATAATAGAAGTAAATTGGAAAGTTGTTTAAAACCACATTCTGTTTGTAAATCATGTCCCTCTAAACTATAACACCTCCGTCTGCTACTTAAGGAGGTTTTAGTTACATTGGACGACAACGGCTCCACGGTCATTATTAATCCTAAGAAATCAAGTAAGCTTAACAAATATTTCGAGGTTCCTTCCTCGATAGATGTTTTTTTCCGGTACCAGACCGAGCTTCTGAGATCATTACTAAGGAGTGGGAGAGACTGGGTATCCCTTTTTCTCCATCTCCTATATTTTAAAAGATGTTCCCCATAGTCGACTCTTTCAAGGAGGCTTGGCAAACAGTCCCTAAGGTGGAAGGAGCAGTTTCCACTCTGGCTAAGAGAACTACTATACCTATAGAGGATAGTTGTGCTTTTAAAGATCCTATGGACAAAAAATTAGAGGGGTTACTCAAAAAGATGTATGTACACCAGGGTTTACAATGACAACGACTGTGTGCATTGCTACCGTCACAAGTGCGGCAGCATATTGTTTTGATGCGTTGTCAGATGCTATTAGGACAGACACTCCCCTGGATTAGATCCAGGATAGGATAAAAGCTCTTAAATTGGCTAATTCCTTTATTACGGATGTTTCCCTTCAAGTTATCATACTGGGAGCAAAGATTTCAGATTTCTCTGTTCTAGCTCGCAGAGCCTTATGGTTAAAACCTTGGTCTGCGGATGTATCCTCTAAGTCTAAGCTTTTAGCGATTCCTTACAAGGGGAACACCTTGTTTGGACCGGGCTTGACGGAAATAATCTCTGATATGACGGGAGGTAAGGGTCATCTTCTCTCGCAGAATAAGAGAAACAAACAAAATGGACGTCAGAGTAATTTCCTTCATGTAATTAGCAAGAGTCCATGAGCTAGTGACGTATGGGATATACATTCCTACCAGGAGGGGCAAAGTTTCCCAAACCTTAAAATGCCTATAAATACACCCCTCACCACACCCACAATTCAGTTTTACAAACTTTGCCTCCCATGGAGGTGGTGAAGTAAGTTTGTGCTAGATTCTACGTTGATATGCGCTTCGCAGCAGGCTGGAGCCCAGTTTTCCTCTCAGAGTGCAGTGAATGTCAGAGGGATGTGAAGAGAGTATTGCCTATTTGAATTCAATGATCTCCTTCTACGGGATCTATTTCATAGGTTCTCTGTTATCGGTCGTAGAGATTCATCTCTTACCTCCCTTTTCAGATCGACGATATACTCTTATATACCATTACCTCTACTGATTCTCATTTCAGTACTGGTTTGGCTATCTACTATATGTAGATGAGTGTCTTAGGGTAAGTAAGTCTTGTTTTATTATGACACTCTAAGCTATGGTTGGGCACTTTCTATGTAAAGTTCTAAATATATGTCTTTAAACTTATATTTGCCATGATTCAGGATAATCAGTATTCCTTTAAAAATTCAGACTGTCAGTTTCATTATTTGGGATAATGCATTTTAATTCAATATATTTTTCTTTACCTTGAAAATTTTCAATTGATCATGTTTCCCTGTGTGCTGTTAGAAAATGTTTCTTTTTATTGCGTCATTCTTGGCGCGGACTTTTTTGGCGCAAAAATGTCGTCATTTCCGGCGCCGTAGTTGACGCCGGAAGTTGTATTCTGTTAATACGTCATTTTTGACGCATGTGTATTCAGACATTTTTTTTTGCGCCAAAAAATGTGGGCGTCAATTCTGGCGTCAGAGGATGTGGCGTCATACAATATGGGCGTTGTATTTAGCGCCAATAATGTGGGCGTCATATTTGGCGCCAAAAAATGTGGGCGTATTTTTTGTTTCACTTTTTTTACTCACATTATTTAAACCTCACTTTTTTATTGCTTCTGGTTTCTAGAAGCTTATTATTTTGCATTCTTTTCCCATTCCTGAAACTGTCATTTAAGGAATTTGATAATTTTGCTTTAAATATTATTTTTTTTCTATTACATATTGCAAGATTTCACTGTTCCTGTTTCAAAACAATCTAAAAGGATTCCTGTTGACTGAGTTCAGTCCTACCAAAGCTAAGTTCATTTATTTTAAATGTTATGAATGTTTATCTTTAGCTATGGTTTGTAATAAGTTATCATGATAAACTTTTACATGCAGAATCCATTAGTATTTATGCTTTATATATTGCCATTCTTTTTACATCTTATGTACAAGAAATATTTAGAAGATTTATAAGAAATATTTTTCTGATTCTATTTTAAAGGTTTTGTCTGACATCGTGCCTTCTAATAAAATTTTTAGGTCTTTTTCAAACTTCTTTTTTTAATTATTGAAGTTTCAAATGACCAACAACATACTGATTTATTCTTCTCTGATGATGTTTTTTCTCATTCAGAAATTTCTTCATCAGATATTGACACTAACAAATCTACTCTTTTTTTTTTTTTTTTTTATTAAAGTACATTTGTTCTTTGTTGAAAAGGTGTTGATTATTTTGGATATTAAGGTAACTACTTCTTTTTCAAGACTAGCTAACACTATTTCTGCTTATTTATTCTTCTGTGTTTTCAGAGGTTTTTTTTCCAATTCCTCATACTAGGGAATGGAATAGGCTGAGAATTTTCTTTTATTCCTTCTTCAAGGTTTTAAACTATATTCTTTGCCGGCAGTTAAATTCAATTTGGAGGGTTCTCCAATTTATTGGGGCTATCTCTACTCCTACTAATTATGCTATTGTTTCTATAGCAAAATAGTATTTATTTTCCTTTTAGATGGTTGTATCTTATTTATGGAAAATTATTTAGTTTCAGGTACTTTTCTTCGACCTGTGATTTATTTGGATGTTGCAATTGTTTCATTTTTTCTGTTTACTTTAAGATCAAGTATCAGATTATGATTTATTTTAGCATTGTTAAAGGGACAACATTTACTAGACTAGGTGCTGTTGCAATTGTCTTGTTGTTTTGCATTTATTGATTATGCAAGTCCACTGTATTGACTGGTCCTTTAACTGGACTATCATGCTAATAATTTAATTTGTGTCTTCATTTTATTGAATATTTTCGCAAATGAGGTTTAATTTATGTCTTTAGCTGTTTTAGCTAGAAGAATTTTGTGATTTCTAAAAATCCATATTTCTTTTGTTCTAAGATTATCAATTATTTGTTTTATAATTGGATTCAATTCTTAACTGTTACTCTGGGCTTCAAGATTGAGTTCTAAGTCTAAAACTTTAAGCTTATACTAGTTTGGTTGTTCTTATTAAGGAACGAATTCCTGAATTCTTTCCCAAGTAACATGTTTTTAATTGGAAATTTTTCAGTTTGAAATCAGCTCCCTAAAATTGCGATGTACGTGCCGTATTCCAGCTTGGCTGGCAAGGGGCAGGTTAAGACTTGATATGATTCACTTTGTTCTTCCAGGACATAGAGGATCTTTTTTTCAAAAGCTCTTGATTCCTCACACAAGGGTCACCTTTTTTAGGTTTCCAGATAGTTTGTGTCACTGTCTTTATCGCTATCAGACAAGGGACAATTTTATTGGGTTCCGTCTGTCGGTACCTTTAGTCTCTATTATTTCCTTCAGTTGCTATATATGCATAGAAGTTTTAAGTCTTATGGCCACAGCATTGGATTCAATTCCCTTTGCTCAGTTTCAATAGAAAGAACCTTTCCAGTCTTTTATGCTGAATTATGGTGCAGGGATTCTAGGATTTCGCATTTTTAATCTTCAAATCCTAATATTTATCTCTCTTGATTTGGTGGTTAAAATCACCATCATTTAGTTCTACAGGTCTCTTCGTTTCTTTCAACCTGGACCATGATCTCTACAGATGTGAGTCTTTTTGGTTGGGAGGCTGTCTGAGGATCTCTGTCAGCACAAGGGGTTTGGAAATCTCAGGAGGCGAGATTACCATTTGATATTTTAGAACTCCGTGCTTTCTCAGAGTTTTTCAGTTAGTTTCTCTTTGAAGAAGAGACGTTTATTGTTTTTCAGACAATATCACAACTATGGTGTATGTCAATCATCAGGGTAGGACTATCAGTCCTTAGGCTGTGACAGAAGTGTCTCGGATATTAGCTTGGGCTGAATCCAGCTCCTATCTAAATTCTGTGTTTTTTTTTTTTTTTCCCCAGGTATAGATATTTGGGAAGCGGATTATCTCTGTTAATCAAGCTTTACTTCCGGGAGAATGG
This sequence comes from Bombina bombina, assembly GCF_027579735.1. Taxonomy (NCBI): domain Eukaryota; kingdom Metazoa; phylum Chordata; class Amphibia; order Anura; family Bombinatoridae; genus Bombina; species Bombina bombina. The sequence continues at coordinate 1,501,184,811 of NC_069499.1, forward strand.
TCTCTCTTACCCAGATATGTTTTTCAATTTTTCAGATGTGAGCATTTCTAGAAATAGATCTGTTGGCATCTCATCTGAATAAAGAACTTCCCAGGGGCCTATTCAGGTCCAGGGATCTTCAGGCGGAAGTAGTGTATGCATTGACATTTCTTTGGAATTATCTTTTTGCCTATTTCTTTTCGCCTCTAGTTCTTCTTCCAAAGTGATTTCCAAAATTCTTATGGAGTATTTGTTTGTTATGCTGGTGGCTCCAGCATGGCCTCTCAGGTTTTGGTATACGGATCTCATTCGGATGGCCAGTTGCCAACCTTGGACACTTCCGTTTAAACCAGACCTTCTTTCTCAAGGCCCATTTTTTCCATCAGGATCTCAAATCATTAAATTTGAAGGGATGGAGATTGAACGCTTGGTTTTTAGTCATAGAGGTTTCTCTGACTCATTGATTAATACTATGTTTCAGGCTCGTAAATCTGTCTCTAGAAAGATTCATTATTGAGTCTGGAAGACCTATTTTTCTTGGCATTCTTTTAAAATTCATAGAATTTTATAATTTTTTTCAGGTTGATTTGGATAAGGTTTTGTCTTCAGTTCTTTAATAGGACAAATCTCTACTCTTTCTGTTCTTTTTTCACAGAAAGATTGCTAATCATCCTGATATTCATTGTTTTGTACAGGCTTTGGTCCGTATCAAGCCTGTCATTAATTCAATCTCTCCTCTTTGGAGTCTCAATTTGGTGCTGAGGGCTTTACAGGCTCCTCCATTTGAAACTATGCATTCTCTGAACATTAAATTACTTTCTTGGAAAAGTATTGTTCCTTTTGGTTATTTCTTCTGCTAGAAGAGTTTTTGAGTTATCTGCTCTTTTTTGTGAATATCCTTTTCTGATTTTTCATCAGGATAAGGCAGTGTTACTTCCTGATATTCATCATTTTGTTCAGGTTTTGATTCGTATCAAACCTGTCATTAAGCCAATTTCTCCTCCTTGGAGTCTTAATTGGGTTCTGAAGGTTTTTCAGGCTCTTCTATTTGAGCATATGCTTGCTCTGGACATTAATTACTTTCATGGAAAGTATTGTTCTTTTTGGACATCTCTTCAGCTAGAACAGTTTTTGAATTATCTGTTCTTTCTTGTGAATCTCTTTTTTCTGATTTTTTTCATCAGGATAAGGTGGTTTTTGCTGTCCTCATTTCAATTCTTACCTAAAGTTGTAAATTCTAACAAACATTAGGGAGGAATTATTGTTTCTTTCATGTAATTAGCAAGAGTCCATGAGCTAGTGACGTATGGGATATACATTCCTACCAGGAGGGGCAAAGTTTCCCAAATCTCAAAATGCCTATAAATACACCCCTCACCACACCCACAAATCAGTTTTACAAACTTTGCCTCCCATGGAGGTGGTGAAGTACGTTTGTGCTAGATTCTACGTTGATATGCGCTTTGCAGCAGGCTGGAGCCTGGTTTTCCTCTCAGTGTGCAGTGAATGTCAGAGGGATGTGAGGAGAGTATTGCCTATTTGAATTCAATGGTCTCCTTCTACGGGATCTTTTTCATAGGTTCTCTGTTATTGGTCGTAGAGATTCATCTCTTACCTCCCTTTTCAGATCGACGATATACTCTTATATACCATTACCTCTACTGATTCTCGTTTCAGTACTGGTTTGGCTTTCTACTACATATAGATGAGTGTCTTATTGTAAGTAAGTCTTATTTCTATTTATCACTATGTCTATTTTTTATCTTTTCTGGTTTTAGGAAGGTCAAAAAGCTTCTGCCATTTATTTGGCATCTTGCTTAAAGTTTTGATTCATCATACCTATTTGGAGTCGGGTGGATTCCCGCCTCGGAGGATTACGGCTCATTCTACTAGGTAAGTTTCTACTTCCTGGGCTTTTTAAGAATGAAGCTTCTGTTGATCAGATTTGCAAAGCAATGACTTGGTATTCTTTGCATACTTTTACTATGTTCTACCATTTTGATGTTTTCTCTTCTTTAGAAGAAGTTTTGGTAGAATGGTACTTTAGGCAGCTGTCTCAGTTTGATTCTTCTGCTTATAATTTCAGTTTTTTTCATTATAAAAATTGAAACTTTTTTTGATTTGGGTAGTGGATTAATTTTTCAGCGGAATTGGCTGTCTTTATTTTATCCCTCCCTCTCTAGTGACTCTTGCGTGGAAGTTCCACATCTTGGGTATTTATTATCCCATACGTCACTAGCTCATGGACTCTTGCTAATTACATGAAAGAAAACATAATTTATGTAAGAACTTACCTGATAAATTAATTTCTTTCATATTAGCAAGAGTCCATGAGGCCCACCCTTTTTTGTGGTGGTTATGATTTTTTTGTATAGAGCACAATTATTCCAATTCCTTATTTTTTGATGCTTTCGCTCCTTTCTTATCACCCCACTTCTTGGCTATTCGTTAAACTGAATTGTGGGTGTGGTGAGGGGTGTATTTATAGGCATTTTAAGGTTTGGGAAATTTTGCCCCTCCTGGTAGGAATGTATATCCCATACGTCACTAGCTCATGGACTCTTGCTAATATGAAAGAAATGAATTTATCAGGTAAGTTCTTACATAAATTATGTTTTTCGTTCCTTTAAAAATTTCAAGGGAAATTCTTCCTCTTCCGCTTCCAATCAGGAACACTCTGAACCTTCATGGAGACCCAATTAGTTTTGGAATAAGGGGAAACAATCCAAGAAGCCTGCTATTGAATCAAAGACAGCATTGAAGGACATGCCCCCGATCCGGGACTGGATCTTGTAGGGGGCAGACTTTTCTTCTTCGCTCAGGCTTGGGTTCGAGATGTTTCAGATTGGGTTTCGGAGATAGAATATCCCCTTCCTCAGACATAGTGTAATAGCAACGCATACAATTTATAGAACAAACAAAGTAATCAAAGTAATAACCCCTCCCCCCAATTAAGACCAAAAAACTGCCAAACTGCAGTCATGGCAACCACTTTAGACAAAACAAAACAGTGTTAATGTTAATGACAAGTTAATAACCAATGCCTGAAATCATTCATAAAACTAATAAGTGATTGGTGAAAATAATTGACAATATGTTAAACACTGTAATAACCCAACAATGTAATAAACACTAGATTGTTAATGATTAATGGTGGCCTTCACTATAAAACACTTGTTAAACACTATATGGTGAATATTAATAGAGGACAAATAAAGAACCTTAAAAAGCCACAATGTGTGTCAATGTTTTCAAATACTTGGGGCCCCGTGTACACTTATATCACTGTATATCATCACAATGTGAATTGTAAAATACTTGTAATGTATTCAAGGCTCTTAATCAGACTCCTTACCTGTTCATCTACATATATTATATTATATTGAGAACTGCCAAACCTAAATCGTCAAAAGTGCGTGTAAAGTGCACACAATACCGCATCGTACCAATGCCGGAGCACCGGAAGTGAAGGGGAGGAGCGTGGAGGGGAGACACCGCGTACACGTTACCAGGGCAACTAGCGTCTACACTGCGCAGCCCAGGATTAAACTAGGGAACCATAGCAACTGTCATAATCAAATTGGTTAACCCAGCGAAGAAAGAGCCTAAGTTCTTAAGTTCCACCACAGTGTCAAATTCACTAGAACCTCAAACATTAAATTTGTGAAGTAAAATAAACTCCTAACATCGTGATATGCTACAAGCCAATCCCATGGACTTGCTAAAATATTAAATATAATACTGAATATAATAATAATAATAATAATAAACCCAATGGTTCCAACACACTGAAGTGGCCTTAGTACACATCTCAGGAAGTTAGTATCATATAAAAGACTATAACCCATATGTTGTATTAGGGAAATACAAAATTGTGTATATACACATAACCCCTCTATTAGTGATATGGAGTATTATATCCCCATATTTCTATATACAATACACATATTACATCAATGAACCCCTAACAGGGCCTGAAATTCAAAACAAATAAGGCGTCATAAAAACATAGGTTTGCAGTCTCCCTCCTATCTCCAAAGTTAGTGGAGAGACAACTCATCAAGTGTATTGTTAGACCGTGGCCTTCGTGTTAGCAGTAAAAACGAATTGCGGCTCTCATATATACAACAACTATATTGGGCTAACCCCATCAGTATATGAAGCATAACTAATACACACATTTTACATAACAAATTACACAAAAAATTAGACATCATACGAACACAAGGGCACATTCTGGCCCATATCCCCAAAATTAATGGGGAAAAAACTCATCAAGTCTGTTAATAGACCATGGTTCTCATGTTGACAGAGAAAACAGATAGTTACTCCCATTGAAGTAACAGACATCTCAAATAATTTGTGGTAGACAATTAGTTTACAAAAAGCAATGCCAGTCCACAACAGTGTTCAGTCCATTGGGTTGCTCTGTGTTTAAACGATGTATCCATCTTGCTTCTGTTTGGAGAAGGATCTTGTTGCGGTCACCTCCACGTCTTAGTGGAGGGATGTGGTCAATTATGACAAAGCACAAATCAGTCACTGTGTGACCAGCCTCTAAAAAATGTCTTGCCACTGGTTGATCGCTTGTCTTTCTCTTCAGGGCTATCCTAATAGCTGACCTATGATTTGCAAATCTAGTCCTGGCATCATCAGTCGTTTTTCCAACATAAAAATGCCCACAACAGCAATTAAGGAGATATACCACATAAGTTGTAGTACATGAAATAAAGTGTCTAATCTGAAACCTCCTATTGGTGTGGGGATGGCCAAACGTCGTACCTGGTATCATAGCGCTACAAGTCGTACAGCCCGTGCACCTGTAGCAGCCGTTTTTCTTGTTGCACTGTAGCCAATTGGATGAAGTATATCAATGAGCCGGATCTGTGATCATTAAAGCATCTTTGAGATTTTTATTTATTTTGTAGCTCACTCTAGGGTGGTCCCACTCATTAAATGGAAGGGTAGGATCACTCTCGATAATATGCCAGTGTTGGTTAAGACTTGCACCTATCTTACTAATAGTGGGGCTGTAGGCTGTAGTAAAGGTCAATCTTTTTGTGTCACTTCCTTTTGCCACAAGACTCCCAGGTTCCAAGTCACTCGCATATTCTGATCAATTAGACGTGGGTTATAACGCAGCTGTTTGAATTTCTCCGCCATCTCTGTTAGTTGTGCCGACATAAGCTCTGGTTCACTGTTATTTCTTGTTACCCTCAATAATTGAGCTTTCGGTATTGCCTTTAATAGACTGGTAGGGTGGCTACTACTCGCATGGAGCAGTGAGTTGCGGTCAGTGGGTTTGCAGAACAAAGATGTTCCCAGGTGTTGCTGGCCTTTTTTGAAAATTCTCAGATCCAGAAAGTCAATCGTTGTTTCTTGAATGTTGAGTTTAAATTTCACTGGATTATCTAGTTTATTCAACTGGTCAAACCAACTCTGTAGAGCCTCAGCGGTACCGTTCTAAACGATAAAGAGGTCGACGGTAAAACTTAACTTCAGATTTCTCGAAGATGCCCATGACTGTTGTTTCATACTTATCCATAAATAAATTAGCCAGAGATGGGGCCACGTTTGAGCCCATAGCAGTTCCTGCTATTTGTTGATGAAACAAGTTCTCAAATCTGAAATAGTTAAGGCGCAAGCTTAGATCCAACAACTCTATGAGAAACTCTCTAGGAGGGTCCAATGCCTCCGAAATACAGAGTTTACCACTCTCGTGGGGAATGATTGTATAAAGGCTATTAACGTCAGCTGTAGCCAAAATCCAAGAGTCCGCCACTTCTAACTCCATTAATTCAAGAATTAGTTGAGAAGAATCACGGAGGTAAGACCATATATTCTTAACCAATGGTTGTAGAAAGTGGTCTACAAACACTGCCAGTCTGGATGTGATGGAATTTCGTGCAGAGACTATTGGTCTCCCAGGTGGTGTCACCATGTCTTTTTATGAATTTTTGGTAGTGTATAAAGAATGGGACATGAGGGAAAATCCACTAGCAAGTATTTCTTGATATTCTCATCAATCCAACCAGCTGTAAAGCCCTGTGTTACTACTTCTTTGATAATTGCTTTAAATTCAGATGTAGGATCATGTTTCAACGATAAATATGTAGTCAGGTCACTCAATTGTTGTAATATTTCACCCTGATATTAGGAATCATCAAGAATCACAACTGCTCCTCCCTTATCCGCCTTCCTGATCACGATTTCTGGGTCAGATGACAGTAAAGTTAAAGCTTGTTTTTCCTCCTCTGATAGATTGTTACGATATTTCACTTGTTCCATTTTTGTAATATCCTGGGACACCAGTCATATATAAGTTCTAATGCTAGAGTTCTGACTCTGTGGATCAAAGGAGCTTTTGGTTTTAAACAAAGGATCAGTGATCTGAGCTTCTGTGGTTGTGTCTTTAAAAAATTCTTTAAGTCTCGGGGATCGTTGAAATTTTTTACAGTCAATAAACACATCAAACTCATCCGCCCTACGTGTTGGAACAAAGTTCAGACCCTTATTTAAAAGGGACACTTCAGCGGCTGTCAGAAACCGATGACTAATATTCACCACTAAATCAGTCTCTGGCCCAGTGATGTTGGTTACCTTGGGGGGAGCGGTGTTTTTTTCTCGCCACCCGCCCCTCCGTATGTGGGACCTCCTCCTCTTTTTCTTTGGCATGCTCTTGTGGTAACCCCCTGAAAAAACTGTTGGGGGGTACCAGACGCTCCGGTTGTCACATTGCTAGTGTGTGGTAAATCAGTGTCGGATCCTGAGCTGCTATCAACAGTTTGTAGAGATTGTTTAGTGTAATATCTCCTTCTTTGCACAAATGATCTCCTATTATCACCCCCAATTAGCCACCTGTATACTCTTTTCTCCCTATCGTCTTCAGTGACCATTTGTAATTTTTTATTCTTAAATTGTAGGAGATCATCTTTATATTCCTTTATTTGAGTGGTGAGTTTATCCAACCATGGTTCTGTGGTATCCTCCCTCAGGACATGGATCTTTTTCGTCTCGCAGTCCAATATCTCCTGCTTCACTTTATCCAAAATAATCCTTACTTCCTCTGTAACAAGCAAAATCAAATCCAATGAGCATTTGTTTAGGATAGCGCACCAGCACTTACAGAAATCAGGATTAGTACGTCCTATTGTGGGCAAATTTTTTATTTGAAACCCACGTGGTATTAACATCCTTCTGTACTCCATGGAGTTTCAAATCATCCTCCTTTTTCTTTAATTTCAAGAGGGTAAGGAAGATGGAATTAGAGGAGCCTTCATTATTCATATCATCCTCCAAAGCAAACAGAATTCTGGCTGCATCATTCTCAGTAAATGTCAGTACTTCAGTGGCCTCCACATCTGTATCCATGTTGTTGGATTACAGAAAATGGTGGTGCATGTGAAAGTGCTATAGTGCTGTGGTGCGGAAATAGTCTCTGGGGAGGAGATGGTCAATAGTGGGTGCATCAGCAGTTTGAAATATTAACACACAGAAGAGCACTCTCACTTCAGAATCAAATTGCCAGGGTGCTAGTAGACAATGAATAAAAGTAACAAAAACTTGCACTCGCTGGTCTTTCTTTTCAAAAACACACTTTACTGTGACATTTCGGAGATGGAGTATCCCCTGCCTCAAACATAGTGTAATAGCAACTTTATATATAAAACATGGAAGGGGACTGCACTCTCATACCGGACCGGGTACACATTCAATGACCCTGCAACATGCTCAGCCCTGGGTGCTCACTGGCATTTACAGGAAGCTGTGCTGTCCCCAGAGTCACAGGAAGTTAACCCCAGACAGGTCTGGGTGCAAGAAACATAGGGAAAATTACAAAACAAATTAATACAACACACAAAAAAAGTCCAGCACTCACAAGCTCTCAGCTAAGATTTAAAAGCAAAAATGTAAAGGTTAGTTACTGCATCTGGCCAAATGGGACAAGCCCAGGTACCACGCCAAGGTCCTTTCCAATACCTGGGACCCTAAATATATATAGAAACTTTCATGTAGAGAAGAGGCACACACAGGGCTTAGTTAACATAGATTTTATTAATAGTTCATTAATTCAGTCAGTCAACGTTTCGGTCCTCGCAGGGACCTTTGTCAAGACTGTTCTTCCTGAGCAGGACCCTGCTGCACCAAACATGGTTACACTTTTCTGTTTCACAAAACAGTTAACCAAGGCTCTGAGAATGCGATATCCCGATGCACGTAACTTCAATTGCGCTCAAGTGATGTCGTTTACTTTCAGGTTGTAATACGAGCGATAAACCCGACTACTCAAATTCTTTTTCACTTGTGCGTAACTGTTACCGCTCCACTCGTAATCTAGCTCTAAATTGGTTTTCCTTCACTATATAACAGTACATTTATTTATTTATTTAACCGTGTACGATATTTATCATGAATATGAAAATGTAATTCATGCAGATCCCTTTTTTATTATGATAAAATTGTTTTCACAGTAAGTAAATATACAGTTTTTGTGACCTCACATGAGTTCTCTGTGGCTCTGGGCTAGCAATGTTCCTATCCTGCAGTCAAAATTGTTGCAAATATGATTACACAGATCTCTAACTGACCTCTATACTGTAATGAGGACTAATGGTGCTCCTTGAACAATACAAATCACCAAATTAGCTGATTGGATCTGTCAAACCGAGGCATTGTTAGCTGTGGTTTGTTTGTTTGAAGTGAAACAGTCACATTCAAAGATAATCTGCTTTTAATAACATATTTTAAAAGATACTTTCCCTACCATGGTCATATTCTATTAATGAGATTTTGAAGAAGCTGTTCTGTTGCACAGAAATGTGTGTGTTTAAACTCAGAAAAGCAACCCCCTTTACAGAGGTTCAGCTCTAGAGAAAATAATGATGAAATATGTATATAAAATTGTTTCAGAGGGATCTGCACTTCCACTAAAGATAAAGAATAAAACATATATAATCATCATGTATCAGAGATACTCAATGGACTTTGATTATAAAGAAAGTTCAGTGAATTTGAGTAGTGTGAATGTTTGTATCTGTATGCGTGTGTATGTATTTACTGTGTGTACACACACACACACACACACACACACATATATATATATATATATATATATATAGTATTCTTCAACATAGGACTGCACTCACTGGGTTTTACAGAAAAACTTATTTATTAGGTTATAATAAGTTTTTCTGTAAAACCCAGTGAATGCAGTCCTATGTTGAAGAATACTATTAATATTATTTGATCTGGCACCCTGGTTGGCGACTATACGA
>NC_069499.1:1501196564-1501219064 GCF_027579735.1 Bombina bombina
ACACAATCTGATACGGTATTCTACATGCGCAGGCTTTATTTCTTTTTATTCTAATCAGATAAACCATTGCCAATCCTGGGTAAATGCAGCAGAAACTCTGTAAATACATAGATTGATTCTGTTGATCTGAAGTGCATGGCAAGTTCGCAATGAACACAGGTGAAATATTTATCTTATGCCTATTACATATCTCATGTGTTAATTACCATATATATGACCACATCTGTGTTTTATGTAAATTATGCTACTGACGTTGGGGATACAGTAGTTTTTTTTTTTTATATATATATTATTGCCATCCCCTAATTTATTATATATAACCCATCTAACGTTGACGGTGATAATCCTCATTTTACTATTTATATAGCAATCGTTTCTTTTAATGACCCTAAAGTTTTGGCGCACAGCCTCCTCCTTAACTGATAATCAGTACCGGAAAAATAATTATGGTTTAATCAATAAATTTGTGCACAGTTTATCAACCTTTAAAAACATGAAAGGATTAGATCGTTATCACAGTTCTAGAACCTGTGATTTGGACAGGTGCTGTTGCTTGTACGTTAAATAACTGAGCTATGGTAACTGCTTTTGTGAGAAACCTATAACCTGGTCAGTTAATGACTTTGTTAGATTAGATAGAAGCTTACCATTGTGTTTCTGTCCAACCAGTTTGTTATATTTTCTCTGCTTTGCCATTGAAACTTAAAGGGACACTGTACCCAAAAAAATTCTTTTGTGATTCAGATAGAGCAGGCAATTTTAAGCAACTTTCTAATTTACTGCTATTATCAATTTTTCTTCGTTCTCTTGCTATCTTTATATGAAAAAGAAGGCATCTAAGCTTTTTTCTTGGTTCAGCACTCTGGACAGCAGTTTTTGATTGGTGGATGAGTTGATCCACCAATCAGCAAGGACAACCTAGGTTGTTAACCAAAAATGGGCCGGCATCTAAACTTACATTCTTGCATTTCAAATAAAGATACCAAGAGAATAAAAAACATTTGATAATAGGAGTAAATTAGAAAGTTGCTTAAAATTGCATGCTCTATCTGAATCACAAAAGAAAATTTTTGGGTACAGTGTCCCTTTAAGGTTTTCAGTCTGTTGCTCTTTCTTTTCGAAGATCTTTGCAAAGGTTCTAGCATCTCCTCTGCAATGTTTAAGTCACAGGATATTTTTTCATTGACTTATGTGTATGTTATCCTTACCTAAGCATCAAATCTAGTGTGATTTACTTGCGTCAGACCAAGTTTTCCAACTTTTCTCTGTAATACCATTAAAGTTGTCCTTTTTTTCTGTAAATTTCTCTGGACAGAGGTTTGGCCTGAGTGTATCTGTTTGGGCCACAAACTTCTAAGACATTCTAGAGTTCCTAATTGGTTTGTCAGGTGTTTACGCTTATGTAGCCAATAGCAAGTGCTTTGAGATCTTGATGTAAAAGACAGTTTGTTTGTTTTTGTATCTGTTTATTTATGTTTGAGAGAAGTATGGATTTGTTCTTACCATAAATCCGTGTCTTTGCCCTTAAGTCAAGCCATGTGGAGGTTTGTATTCTTGGCACAACATTTTTAATTTCTTGCCTCTCAATTGTTTTGTGTTTAATACCTTAAGCTTCCTTTCTTCAAGTTCTTTCCCATGTTATGTTGTACTTGGGTCAAAATGAAAGTATGGTTATATGAACCCATTCAGACTTCTGGTAGATAAATTTATCTATTCCAGAGGGCAGAGGCAATTTTGGCAACAGCACTGCATTGAACCTAATCAAAAGTTTTGCTATGGAGCTGACCAACAGGTCTGCGATGGAGCTGACCAACAGGTCTGCGATGGAGCTGACCAACAGGTCTGCGATGGAGCTGACCAACAGGGCTGTGATGGAGCTGACCAACAGGGCTGCTATGCACCTGCTTACAAGTACGGTGCTTGCTCAGAGAGCATATATTGCATTGGTGAGATCACTGGTAAATACTGTACATGTCACTGCTGGCTCTCTGAGCAGGTGTGGTGTTTGAATGCAAGTGGACAGGGTATATGTGAATATTCTCTGTGCACACTAAACTCTATCATTGTATTATCCCAGCAAACATATTTATTAAAAGCATGTTTGCTAATACATGTGTATTTTCAAGCACACAATTGATTCTTATACATTTCATTACTTCTGCCCTTTTAATTTAAGATATAAAACTTCTGTCCGTCTATTAATGATTGTTATTTAGTACCAGCTCTGTTGATTTTCAGGATTTCAGCATAAACAGGAGAGAGCTGACAAGTTATACTGGTGCTGATGGTATAAAACAGAAGTCAGCACTGTCCCCTTTTTTTTCTTTGCAACTGACAAGGTGTAGTAAGTTCATCAACCACCATTTCTAGCAGAAAGGGCATTTCATGTTATTCTATAATGGATAGAGAGATACTCTGTACAGCACAGACTGGAAGCTCACAACCCTCTGAAACACTGTACTTGACCCTGTTCTGTGCTCCTCTTCCCACATTTTGTCATAAGACTCTGAACAGTAGAATAAGAAACAGAATTATGGGAGTGTTTTTACCATTGAGACGGGCTCAACTGAAGCACAATTAGAAAGCGAAGGACGCAGAAAACGTATCTGGCACTGCAGTTAGGTATAAATATAGGATTCGTTTAGAAAATAAATAATACCTTCCCTTTACTTGCTAAAGAACATATAAAATATACATAGAAAGAGAAATACAGATTTAGTTCACATCTTACTGAGGGGAAAAAAAAAATCTACTTATATAATGTAACATTGATTTTTTCGTTAAAGGACCACTAAACACAATATGATTGCATAGTTAATTAATGCATAATAAAAAGACAATGCAAAAGCATTTTGTTTTAATTTCAAATGAGTAGTAGAATTTTTTTTCCTGACAAATGTCAGTTATTTCCCCCCCAATACATCATGTGACAGTTATCAGCCTATCAAAAAAGGCATACAGTATATGTATATCCTGTGAATCTTGCACATGCTCAGTAGGATCTAGCGACTCAGAAAGTGTTACAATTAAAAGATTGTGCACATTTAAATAATTATAGTGAATTCCAAAGTTGTTTAAAATTGTGTGCTGTCTGAATTATGACAGTTTTATTTTTGCTTGACTGTCCCTTTAAATAAAGGACTATTATATTAGAAACCAAACTAAAACAAACCACTATTCCGACTTAGAGCTAGATTACAAGTGGAGCTCAAGCAATAGCACAGGGTGTATTATATTTTGCACAACCTTGTGCATAAAATAACATTATTATTTTATGCACCGCCTACGCTTTTAATGGAAAGCGCAAGGTGCTCTATTAGAGCACTCATTGCATATTAATTACATGTGTTAAAGGGACAGTCTAGTCAAAATTAAACTTTCATGATTTAGATAGAGCATGCAGTTTTAAGCAACTATCTAATTTACTCCTTTTATACATTTTCTTCGTTCTCTTGGTATCTTTATTTCAAAAAGAATATAAGCCCCCCCCCAACTTTGGGTTTCTCACTGGGACCAAAAATAGGCCCGGGGATTTTAAAGCAGCCGACTCCCCCCTCTCCCCCCATTTTGTATTTACCAGCCCACAAACACACACTCATATCCACTTAGACCCATTCATATGCACGCACACCACACACAGACCCACGCACACCACACATAAACCTGCTCACATGCGCACACAACACACACAACACACATACACACAACACACATACACACACTCACATGCACACAACACACATACACATTCTCACAACACACATACACACACTCACATGCACGCACACAACATACATACACTTACACACAACACACATACACACACTCACATGCACACAACACACATACACATGCTCACAACACACATACACACACTCACATGCACGCACACAACATACATACACATACACACAACACACATACACACTCTCAAATGCACACAACACACATACACATGCTCACAACACACATACACACACTCACATGCACGCACACAACATACATAAACATACACACAACACACATACACACACTCGCATGCATACACGCACACCACACATACACACACCACACATACGCACCCTCATATGCATGCATGCACGCATGCACCACACACACACACACACACACACACACACACTCTCGCATGCACGGGACCACACATACACACACTCACACATGCATGCATACACACACTCACATGCACGCACACACCATGCATACACGCACACCACACAAACGCACACTCATATGCATGCACGCACGCACCACACGCACACACTCGCATGCACACAACACACATACACATGCTCACAACACACATACACACACTCACATGCACGCACACAACATACATACACATACACACAACTCACATACACACACTCAAATGCACACAACACACATAAACATGCTCACAACACACATACACACACTCACATGCACGCACACAACATACATAAACATACACACATACACACACTCACATGCATACACGCACACCACACATACACACCACACATACGCACCCTCATATGCATGCATGCACGCACGCACCACACACACACACACACACACACACACTCACCACACATACACACACTCACACATGCATGCATACACACACTCACATGCACTCACACACCACACATACACACACTCACATGCATACACGCACACTACACAAACGCACACTCATATGCATGCACGCACGCACTCACCACACGCACACACACTCGCATGCACACACACACACCACACTTACACACACTCACATGCACGCACACACCACACTTACACACACTCACATGCACGCACACACCACACATACACACACTCATATGCACGCACACACCACACATACACACACTCACATGCACGCACACACCACACATACACACACTCACATGCACGCACACACCACACATACACACACTCATATCGATTTTAAAAAATAATAATATACATATATTGTTTAAACTAGTTTGAGGACAGTGCAAGAATTATAATTGCTCAACATAAAAAAAAACTTGCAGCCTAACCCTGCCTGCCTCTCCCTGCAGTGCCTAAACACGGTATAATAAACATATCAGAAAGAATTCATATAGGCCATGTCAGTTTTTTCTCTGACACTGAGCTTGCAATCATAATTGAAAACCATATGTCATACAATTAGAAAAAAAAAGATTTAAGAGTGGTGAAGCACCTACTTCTAAAGATTTGCTACCTGCCCTAAATAGTGCTGCCCTAGGCACAAAAATCACTTAGTAAATGCATTACATTCATAATGCACAGTGTTTTACAGCTTCAACATAAATGTATGCAACTCACAACACCAATGCTCAATTAGCAGCATAGTAATTTACACTCAGTAATAATAATGACTGCTTCATTAGGTGATGATGTGTTAGCAGAATTATTCTAACGTATCATCACCTAATGAAGCAGTTGAATATTATTTACCCATGTAAAAGTGCTTCAATGATCAATCATATTATATGTAATGTAATATCATCTGTAAGTAAATGTTACCGGGTTACCCCAGATCAATCTTCTCCTCTTCGTGGCTGTCCTAAAATTTGCAGTGCTGCCAGTGCCTAACCCTGGCGGTCTGTATTGCAAGTGTCCCGCTTTCTTCCTCTGTCCTGCGCTGTGCTGGCTGGTCGTACTCCTCCCTCTTTATTTCCGGTCATGTTCCTCTTGGTGGTGCTGTGTTAAACTAGGAAGTTGAGGCACGTGACCGGTCTGAAGCATGCGATGGGATGGAGGGGGGGCAAGTTTATGTGTTGGTGCCACAGTGCACATGGCACAGTGCACTATATCGCAAATTTGCAAAGCTAAATTCCTGTGCCTGCAACTATATTCCTGTGCCTGCGGCTTGCCATGCCTGCTGTCATCCACTGTGCTTAATCTCCTTGTTACCCAGGTGGTGCGGTCCCCGCACCCCCTCAGTGACGCTACTAAACCTCACACAGCAGCCAATCGGCCATCCAGCCGGCCATACAGTAGTGCGGCCGCATGTCACAACCATCACCACTGGTCTGGACTCGAGTCCACTCCGGAACAGTGTCTGTGTTGTGTGCCGCCGGCCGGTATTATGGGCCATATAATATGGATTGGCAATCCATTATCCATTGTTGCAGAAATATGAATGATTATTCATTGTAATGATTATGTTTATGATTATGTAACATAATCATAATCATTACAATGAATGAATAATTCAGTTTTTTTGAAACAAATAATAAAAATGTGGTGGGCGGGGCTAAACTACAGAGCGGCCTACCGGGCATTTGCCCGGTATGCCAGAAGTTGTCTGGGCCTGCTGCAGTCATAAGACAAATGGTTTTAAAAGCTTCTCTAGGGTCCCCTTTGCTCAGGATCAGCATTGCCATTGTTTTTTTGGCATTTAGAAGGCCGCTTATTGCAGCTGTGCACATCACTTTTTAAATTCCTGGCAGCGAATGGGTTAATCAGTTAGCTTGTAAGATCATTTTTTTCCTGCAGTGTAAGGGTTACCCTTCCACTTGACACCTCCCACCCCCTGATCCCTCCTAAATAGCATTCTTCTCTTCTCCCCCCCTACTGATCACCACCATCTTAGGCACTGTCAAACAGTCTGCCAGTATGCAATTTAGGGCTTTTTTAAAAAAATATATATATTTATTTCTGTAGTGTAAGGTTTCCTCCTCACCCTTTCACTTCTCAGATCCCCTCAAACAACTCTTTAAAGGTTCATAATAAATTACCCAGATTTTTATATATTTAAATTGTTATTTTTAATGTATTCTCATTGTTTTTTTAAAGGGACACTGAACCCAAATTTTTTCTTTCCTGATTCAGATAGAGCATGCAATTTTAAGCAACTTTCTAATTTACTCCTATTATCAATTTTCTTCGTTCTCTTGCTATCTTTATTTGAAAAGGAAGGCATCTAAACCTTTTATTGGTTCAGTACTCTGGACAGCACTTTTTTATTGTTGCATGCATTTATCCACCAATCAGCAAGAACAACCCAGGTTGTTCACCAAAAATGGGCCGGCATCTAAGCTTACATTCTTGCATTTCAAATAAAGATACCAAGAGAATAAAGAAAATTTGATACTAGGAGTAAATTAGAAAGTTGCTTAAAATCTAATGCTCTATCTGAATCATGAAAGAAAAAATTTGGGTTCAGTGTCCCTTTAATAAAACAAGTCATTTTCATAACTCAAAGTATACAAAATAGTCTTACGATGATCTGTTTCCAAACACCCCTAGAAATTGTCAGTTTTCCCCCTCTTTTCCCGTGTACAATCAGCATTGCCTTTCTGATCAGAGACAGGAATGTGCACGCAACAGAGCGCTGATGGAGAATCCCAGTTAAAGCCAACTGACACGCTAAAAGAGTAACTGGTTATCCCTAGCAACATCTACACTAGTTCTCCTAGCGTGTCAGTTTAGGCAAGCTGCTGTAGCGTGTATGCGTTTTGGCCAACTGATTAAAAAATAAAGTAATATAACCCCTCAGGTAACGCTGCACTACTAAGTCAGAGACATGGCACTATATACTTTGAATGCAGTACTAAGTCAGCCACATAGACTTAAAAAAGCACTTTCTGACACAAAAGTGTAGCAGCAAATGATAAATAAATGCAACTGGCAAGCTCAAAAAAACAATTGGTAATAATACATTTGTGAAGTTCCTTTTTATGCTTAGCGTTGTCAGTTCAGTAGGGTGCTTCAAAGGTTGCTATAGCAACCATTGCCGATCGGCTCTCTGTCTTGTGAATGCTTTGAGAGGGACCGAATCAAGTTTTGATTGACATAGTGAAGTCTGAACTTCTTTGTAGAAGCAGAGCGGAGATACATGAAGAAGTATGTTAAGCGCATGCCCAAACTTCCATGTTGGTTGTATGACTTGGAGCATAATTGACATCCCTTGTTGTGGTAGTGAAGGGAACCCTGCTCCTTTCTCCCTCTCTGCCGCTTGACCACCCACGCAACACCCTTTTTCCTTCTCTGTAACGAACGGCGATCTGACTTCATATGATAAGGGAGCACTATCAGAGTCCAAAAGTATCAGATGTAGACTGAAGTCTTCAGATTCCTGCTTCCTTCTGTTTGTGTACTCTGTCTTTTCAGATGCAGGGGAAGGGGAGAGTGTCTGCTTTTCCTGCTTTCCCAGTCCCTTTAAATGGTTGTCCCAGCCTAACCTCATCAACAGAGCTTCCAAGTGCATATTCTTTATAGCAGTGTCTTTTACATGCAGTTATATGAAAATTGGTGTACACTGTCCCTTTCATAGTGCTGTGGATTTAATATGGTTTCAAGTGAGCACATGAGCAATAAGTGTTTTTTTTTTTTTTTTAAACAAGCTCCATTGAAGCCTATGGTAAGAATAGGTTAACGTGGTTGCGATATCCAAAGTCCTTTAGTTAACAATTTTTACTTTCGACTTGTAATATGAGAACTAGCCTGTGTGGAGAACAATTACTTTTGGCGGTGTTATCGCTCGAGCGAAATTCATTGAAGCTCCACTTGTAATCTAGCCCTTTGTTGCTCATATATTCAAAATTTTCTTTTTTTTTAAATTTTATCTGGAAGTTGTCCAAACTTTTTTCAATTTTATGTCAGTGCCGTTAAGTTACAGACTACCTTAACTACTTAAATAGTAACAACCATTATACACCTGGTTGCAACAATACAACAGACATTCTATTACAAAGTAACGTGTACGGCTAAAACTGCAGACTTTTTACAGAGAGTCGCATACTCCAAGAAACAGAGAGGACACCCCAACACACAGTATACTAGCCGCTGTATAAGGTGCTAGCAGGCGAGATTGCACTGGTCACAGAACAGTGCCGATTCCTTTGGTAAGCATAATACATGTTTCCTCCATCTTTTTGAAAAGTCATATTACACTATGTGGAGTCCCCTCTCTACTTTTTAAGGTTTACATATCCTTGAGTCGAATCCACGGAGCATCTGGAGGATACATGCCTATACACAGTGTACTGGCCGCTGAGTAAAGTGCCAGCAGGCGATATAGCACTGGTCAGAGTTCAGTGCAACTTGTTTTGGTAAGCGCAATATTTGTGTTTTATTATCTGCTGTAAACCAAACAATATTACACTATTGGCGCCCTCTTTTTTCCTTTCTTTTTTCTGCCACAAAATTTTCTTATACCTATTGTCTGCTAGACTTTCTAGAATACTTAATATGAACAATATTCAAGCTCATCTTCAGTTCTGGGTACCAGAGATGATCAGCAATTATGTTATAGAAAGATAGCCTTCAGTCTGCATAATGGAATTGCTTAATGAGTCCTATATTTTAGCTGCTAATCAGTTTATCAGCATCTGTTCCTTGTGCATGCCAAATCAACAGCCATAGCAGAGGCCCACAATACTTACAATGAACAGGAAGCCTGGTTCTAATCATCTGAAAAGTCCATAAATTCTTAAACATGACAGTATTGAAAGTCTAGAAATGATTCATTATTTTGACAATATCATTTGAGATATAGAATTCTAGATAAATCTGTGCTTTGTATCAGGTTTCAGTTATCCATAGATTAAGGTCCCTTGGAAACATTTACTGACAGATTTTGTATAAATATACGTTGATTTTGGATACTAGTTTTTGGTGATATTGTTCTTTGCTTTCTGTTTATAAGAATTGACAGTAGCCTCCTAAGCGGCCTAAAAAAAACTGGCTAATGTCTCAGCTATAGGTCCATATGTCTACTGACCGGGGGCCTGAGAAATCTAGCTAGCCACAGCGGAGCCAACCACATTTTTTTTGTATTTAGTTTCATAAATAATAACAAATTAATATATAAAGGGATAGAAAACCCACAATTTCTCCAACATAGGTGTGTCCGATCCACGGCGTCATCCTTACTTGTGGGATATTCTCTTCCCCAACAGGAAATGGCAAAGAGCCCAGCAAAGCTGGTCACATGATCCCTCCTAGGCTCTGCCTACCCCAGTCATTCTCTTTGCCGTTGTACAGGCAACATCTCCACGGAGATGGCTTAGAGTTTTTTAGTGTTTAACTGTAGTTTTTATTATTCAATCAAGAGTTTGTTATTTTAAAATAGTGCTGGTATGTACTATTTACTCTGAAACAGAAAAGAGATGAAGATTTCTGTTTGTAAGAGGAAAATGATTTTAGCAACCGTTACTAAAATCGATGGCTGTTCCACACAGGACTGTTGAGAGGAATTAACTTCAGTTGGGGGAACAGTGAGCAGACTTTTGCTGCTTGAGGTATGACACATTCTAACAAGACGATGTAATGCTGGAAGCTGTCATTTTCCCTATGGGATCCGGTAAGCCATTTTTATTACAGACAGTAAATAAGGGCTTCACAAGGGCTTGTTAAGACTGTAGACATTTTCTGGGCTAAATCGATTCATATATAAACATATTTAGCCTTGAGGAATCATTTAATCCGGGTATTTTGTAAAATAATATCGGCAGGCACTGTTTTGGACACCTTATTCTCTAGGGGCTTTCCCTAATCATAGGCAGAGCCTCATTTTCGCGCCGGTATTGCGCACTTGTTTTTGAGAAGCATGACATGCAGTCGCATGTGTGAGGAGATCTGATACATAGAAAAGACTTCTGAAGGCGTCATTTGGTATCGTATTCCCCTTTGGGCTTGGTTGGGTCTCAACAAAGCAGATACCAGGGACTGTAAAGGGGTTAAAGTTCAAAACGGCTCCGGTTCCGTTATTTTAAGGGTTAAAGCTTCCAAATTTGGTGTGCAATACTTTTAAGGCTTTAAGACACTGTGGTGAAATTTTGGTGAATTTTGAACAATTCCTTCATACTTTTTCGCAATTGCAGTAATAAAGTGTGTTCAGTTTAAAATTTAAAGTGACAGTAACGGTTTTATTTTAAAACGTTTTTTGTACTTTGTTATCAAGTTTATGCCTGTTTAACATGTCTGAACTACCAGATAGACTGTGTTCTGATTGTGGGGAAGCCAAGGTTCCTTCTCATTTAAATAGATGTGATTTATGTGACACAGAAAATGATGCCCAAGATGATTCCTCAAGTGAGGGGAGTAAGCATGGTACTGCATCATCCCCTCCTTCGTCTACACCAGTCTTGCCCACTCAGGAGGCCCCTAGTACATCTAGCGCGCCAATACTCCTTACTATGCAACAATTAACGGCTGTAATGGATAATTCTATCAAAAACATTTTAGCCAAAATGCCCACTTATCAGCGTAAGCGCGACTGCTCTGTTTTAGATAATGAAGAGCATGAGGACGCTGATGATAATGGTTCTGAAATGCCCCTACACCAGTCTGAGGGGGCCAGGGAGGTTTTGTCTGAGGGAGAAATTTCAGATTCAGGGAAAATTTCTCAACAAGCTGAACCCGATGTGATTACATTTAAATTTAAGTTGGAACATCTCCGCGCTCTGCTTAAGGAGGTGTTATCCACTCTGGATGATTGTGAGAATTTGATCATCCCAGAGAAACTATGTAAAATGGACAAGTTCCTAGAGGTCCCGGGGCCCCCAGAAGCTTTTCCTATACCCAAGCGGGTGGCGGACATTGTAAATAAAGAATGGGAAAGGCCCGGTATACCTTTCGTCCCTCCCCCCATATTTAAAAAATTGTTTCCTATGGTCGACCCCAGAAAGGACTTATGGCAGACAGTCCCCAAGGTCGAGGGGGGCGGTTTCTACTTTAAACAAACGCACCACTATACCCATAGAAGATAGTTGTGCTTTCAAAGATCCTATGGATAAAAAATTAGAAGGTTTGCTTAAAAAGATGTTTGTTCAGCAAGGTTACCTTCTACAACCAATTTCATGCATTGTCCCTGTCACTACAGCCGCGTGTTTCTGGTTCGATGAGCTAGAAAAGGCGATCGATAGTGATTCTCCTCCTTATGAGGAGATTATGGACAGAATCCGTGCTCTCAAATTGGCTAATTCTTTCACCCTAGACGCCACTTTGCAATTGGCTAGGTTAGCGGCGAAAAATTCTGGGTTTGCTATTGTGGCGCGCAGAGCGCTTTGGTTGAAATCTTGGTCAGCGGATGCGTCTTCCAAGAACAAATTGCTTAACATTCCTTTCAAGGGGAAAACGCTGTTTGGCCCTGACTTGAAAGAGATTATCTCTGATATCACTGGGGGTAAGGGCCACGCCCTTCCTCAGGATAGGTCTTTCAAGGCCAAAAATAAACCTAATTTTCGTCCCTTTCGTAGAAACGGACCAGCCCCAAGTGCTACGTCCTCTAAGCAAGAGGGTAATACTTCTCAAGCCAAGCCAGCCTGGAGACCAATGCAAGGCTGGAACAAGGGAAAGCAGGCCAAGAAACCTGCCACTGCTACCAAGACAGCATGAAATGTTGGCCCCCGATCCGGGACCGGATCTGGTGGGGGGCAGACTCTCTCTCTTCGCTCAGGCTTGGGCAAGAGATGTTCTGGATCCTTGGGCACTAGAAATAGTCTCCCAAGGTTATCTTCTGGAATTCAAGGGGCTTCCCCCAAGGGGGAGGTTCCACAGGTCTCAATTGTCTTCAGACCACATAAAAAGACAGGCATTCTTACATTGTGTAGAAGACCTGTTAAAAATGGGAGTGATTCATCCTGTTCCATTAGGAGAACAAGGGATGGGGTTCTACTCCAATCTGTTCGTAGTTCCCAAAAAAGAGGGAACGTTCAGACCAATCTTAGATCTCAAGATCCTAAACAAGTTTCTCAAGGTTCCATCGTTCAAAATGGAAACCATTCGAACAATTCTTCCTTCCATCCAGGAAGGTCAATTCATGACCACGGTGGATTTAAAGGATGCGTATCTACATATTCCTATCCACAAGGAACATCATCGGTTCCTAAGGTTCGCATTCCTGGACAAGCATTACCAGTTCGTGGCACTTCCTTTCGGATTAGCCACTGCTCCAAGGATTTTCACAAAGGTACTAGGGTCCCTTCTAGCGGTACTAAGACCAAGGGGCATTGCAGTACCTTACTTGGACGACATTCTGATTCAAGCGTCGTCCCTTCCTCAAGCAAAGGCTCACACGGACATAGTCCTGGCCTTTCTCAGATCTCACGGATGGAAAGTGAACGTAGAAAAGAGTTCTCTATCTCCGTCAACAAGGGTTCCCTTCTTGGGAACAATAATAGACTCCTTAGAAATGAGGATTTTTCTGACAGAGGCCAGAAAAACAAAACTTCTAAACTCTTGTCAAACACTTCATTCCGTTCCTCTTCCTTCCATAGCGCAGTGCATGGAAGTAATAGGTTTGATGGTAGCGGCAATGGACATAGTTCCTTTTGTGCGCATTCATCTAAGACCATTACAACTGTGCATGCTCAGTCAGTGGAATGGGGACTATACAGACTTGTCTCCGACGATACAAGTAAATCAGAGGACCAGAGACTCACTCCGTTGGTGGCTGTCCCTGGACAACCTGTCACAAGGGATGACCTTCCGCAGACCAGAGTGGGTCATTGTCACGACCGACGCCAGTCTGATGGGCTGGGGCGCGGTCTGGGGACCCCTGAAAGCTCAGGGTCTTTGGTCTCGGGAAGAATCTCTTCTACCGATAAATATTCTGGAACTGAGAGCGATATTCAACGCTCTCAAGGCTTGGCCTCAGCTAGCAAAGGCCAAGTTCATACGGTTTCAATCAGACAACATGACGACTGTTGCGTACATCAACCATCAGGGGGGAACAAGGAGTTCCCTGGCGATGGAAGAAGTGAACAAAATCATTCAATGGGCGGAGACTCACTCCTGCCACCTGTCTGCAATCCACATCCCAGGAGTGGAAAATTGGGAAGCGGATTTTCTGAGTCGTCAGACATTACATCCGGGGGAGTGGGAACTCCATCCGGAAATCTTTGCCCAAATTACTCAACTGTGGGGCATTCCAGACATGGATCTGATGGCCTCTCGTCAGAACTTCAAGGTTCCTTGCTACGGGTCCAGATCCAGGGATCCCAAGGCGACTCTAGTAGATGCACTAGTAGCACCTTGGACCTTCAAACTAGCTTATGTATTCCCGCCGTTTCCTCACATCCCCAGGCTGGTAGCCAGGATCAATCAGGAGAGGGCGTCGGTGATCTTGATAGCTCCTGCGTGGCCACGCAGGACTTGGTAGGCAGATCTGGTGAATATGTCATCGGCTCCACCATGGAAGCTACCTTTGAGACGAGACCTTCTTGTTCAAGGTCCGTTCGAACATCCGAATCTGGTCTCACTCCAGCTGACTGCTTGGAGATTGAACGCTTGATCTTATCAAAACGAGGGTTCTCAGATTCTGTTATTGATACTCTTGTTCAGGCCAGAAAGCCTGTAACTAGAAAAATTTACCACAAAATATGGAAAAAATATATCTGTTGGTGTGAATCTAAAGGATTCCCTTGGGACAAGGTAAAAATTCCTAAGATTCTATCCTTTCTTCAAGAAGGATTGGAGAAAGGATTATCTGCAAGTTCCTTGAAGGGACAGATTTCTGCCTTGTCTGTGTTACTTCACAAAAAGCTGGCAGCTGTGCCAGATGTTCAAGCCTTTGTTCAGGCTCTGGTTAGAATCAAGCCTGTTTACAAACCTTTGACTCCTCCTTGGAGTCTCAACTTAGTTCTTTCAGTTCTTCAGGGGGTTCCGTTTGAACCCTTACATTCCGTTGATATTAAGTTATTATCTTGGAAAGTTTTGTTTTTGGTTGCAATTTCTTCTGCTAGAAGAGTTTCAGAATTATCTGCTCTGCAGTGTTCTCCTCCTTATCTGGTGTTCCATGCAGATAAGGTGGTTTTACGTACTAAACCTGGTTTTCTTCCGAAAGTTGTTTCTAACAAAAACATTAACCAGGAGATAGTCGTTCCTTCTTTGTGTCCGAATCCAGTTTCAAAGAAGGAACGTTTGTTGCACAATTTGGATGTTGTTCGCGCTCTAAAATTCTATTTAGATGCTACAAAGGATTTTAGACAAACATCTTCCTTGTTTGTTGTTTATTCTGGTAAAAGGAGAGGTCAAAAAGCAACTTCTACCTCTCTCTCTTTTTGGATTAAAAGCATCATCAGATTGGCTTATGAGAACGCCGGACGGCAGCCTCCTGAAAGAATCACAGCTCATTCCACTAGGGCTGTGGCTTCCACATGGGCCTTCAAGAACGAGGCTTCTGTTGATCAGATATGTAGGGCAGCGACTTGGTCTTCACTGCACACTTTTACCAAATTTTACAAGTTTGATACTTTTGCTTCTTCTGAGGCTATTTTTGGGAGAAAGGTTTTGCAAGCCGTGGTGCCTTCCATTTAGGTGACCTGATTTGCTCCCTCCCTTCATCCGTGTCCTAAAGCTTTGGTATTGGTTCCCACAAGTAAGGATGACGCCGTGGACCGGACACACCTATGTTGGAGAAAACAGAATTTATGTTTACCTGATAAATTACTTTCTCCAACGGTGTGTCCGGTCCACGGCCCGCCCTGGTTTTTTAATCAGGTCTGATAATTTATTTTCTTTAACTACAGTCACCACGGTATCATATGGTTTCTCCTATGCAAATATTCCTCCTTTACGTCGGTCGAATGACTGGGGTAGGCGGAGCCTAGGAGGGATCATGTGACCAGCTTTGCTGGGCTCTTTGCCATTTCCTGTTGGGGAAGAGAATATCCCACAAGTAAGGATGACGCCGTGGACCGGACACACCGTTGGAGAAAGTAATTTATCAGGTAAACATAAATTCTGTTTTTTCTTTTGTGATTCAGACAGAGCATACATTTTTTTTTTAAAGTTTCCAATTTACTTCTATTGTCAAATTTGCTTTGTTTCTATAAAATTCTTTGTTGAAGAGATACTTAGGTAGGTGTCTGAATCACTACATGGCATGAAATAGTGCTGCAATCTAGTGCTTTTGCAAATGGATAACATTCTAGCAAAACTGCTGCCATATAGTGGCACATGCACGCTCCCTGCTTTTCAACTACAGATACCAAGAGAACGAAGAAAATTTGATAATAGAAGTAAATTAGAAAGTTGTTTAAAATTGCATGCTCTATTATGAGAGAACAATTTAGGTTTTATATCCATTTAATTGTTATTATTATTAAATAAATAGAGAAAGGAAATAAGAAAATATGAAAAATTAAGCTTTCATGATTCAGATAGAGCATACTGGTTTAATAGCCTTTCTAATTTACCTTCATTACTAAATTGTGCAATAGTCTTTTTATATGTACACTTTCTGAGGTTCCAGCTCCATATGCAAGAGTTCAGTATATACATATATTAGTCTGTGATTGACTGATGGCTGTCGCATGATACAGGGGTCTGACAAATGAAAGAAAAGTTTGAAATTTGTTAGAAAGAAAATCTATTGGTTATTTAAAATTCACAGCATGTATTTTCCTTCCTAAGATGGGGAGAGTCCACGGCTTCATTCCTTATTGTTGGGAAATACAACACCTGGCCACCAGGAGGAGGCAAAGACACCCCAGCCAAAGGCTTAAATATCCCTCCCACTTCCTCATTACCCCAGTCATTCTTTGCCTTTTGTCACATTAGTAGGTGGCAGGGAAGTGTCAGAAGATTCAGAGAGTCCTGAAAAAGGGTATGTGCCCTTCAAGATAGGACTGGAATTTGAAGTAGTCATGTCAACCTTTCAGTGAGAGTATTGATGAAAGTTAGTGTCTGGAGATGCAGGAAAAGTTTTTCTGCGACACCATCCAGACTTCTGCTAACAGCTCTAAACAATCAGTGTTAACGAGTTTCACTGCCTGCTTTCTCTCACTCAAGACCATGTCAGGAGCGCTGCTATAAGTCAGGCTTGAGAGGCTGTGTTCTGTTCCACAGCATGGATCCTGGAGGTAAGATCGATTTCAATTTTTACACATAAAATGCTATAACAGGGTCACAGTGTGGCTCCTTTATACCTTGATAGGATCCTGGGTTAATATCCTCTGAAGGGGGTTTATTGAACAGTTGGGGTTAATTAATCGGTGTATTAATTATTTACATGCTGCTTTGTGTGATTTTTTTTTTCCTGGGCTGGTAGACTGTGTGTTTTTCGCTGGAACATACAGGTTTCACTTTTAAGTTTCACTTTCTTTTTTGAACGTGTTGTACAGCTCCTATTAGTTGCTGTACTTGTAACAACAGGGGAAGTACTGTCTTGCACTTCAGTGACCGGGTGTGGTCTATGTTCATTTCCTCCATTCCGGCTGAGACTTGAACCTGAGGAGAGTGTTTCCTCTGTTAACTGTCTGGGTCTAGGAGGTGGTGAGTGCCCCAGCTATTGGGAGTATAAAGCTGCAGTTTTCTATATCAAAAAACATTTTTATTTGTGTCCTCCTGTGGGTATAACTTGAGCTATGGAGGACTCTGACATGTTAGAAGGTACTCCTTCTGTACTAAAGCATACCTGTTTATATTGTGAGGAGGCCGTGATTTTCCCGCTCACTCAATTATGTTCCACATGCCTTAATACCGTTAGAAAGTCTAAGAAGGGAGACAAGCCTGCTAAGGCTCTAATTCCCTCTGAGCCGTCTACCGCTCAGGACTCGGCGTCCCGTGAGATTCCTACCCTTGCTACATTATCCACTCCACATGCAGTTCCCCATAGCACATCTAATCCTCCATCCAGAGGGGGACTTCTTCCTGCAGACTTTGTGCGCAGTTACAAACGGCGGTGTCTGGGGTCCTCAGTGCATTACCTCGCTCTAACAAACCGAAGAGAATGGTTAAACATAGCTCTCCTGACCCGGAATCATCTAAACATTTATCAGATTTACCTATTATGTCCCAGTTACCCGATGATGAGTTAACCTCTGTAGCTTCAGAGGGTGAACTTTCTGGGTCGGAGTCCTTAGCATCTAAGCCTCCTGCTGCGGAGAACCCGTCCTTTTGATTTAAAATTGAGCACTTACGTTTTTTTATTAAAGGAGGTTCTGTCTATGTTAGAGGTTCCAGAGGTTGCGCTGCCTGAAGAACCTATGATACCTAAATTAGACCGAGTTTACGAAGACGGAAATGTTCCTTTGATTTTTCCTGTGCCGTAAGATGGCGAACATTATTAAGAACGAATGGGAAATAATTGGCTCTTCCTTTTCCCCCTAGTCTACTTTTAAAAAGTTGTTCCCGGTCCCGAACTGTCAACTGGATTTGTGGGGCTCTATTCCCAAGGTGGATGGTGCTATTGCTACGCTTGTTAAACATACTGCTATACCTCTTGAATATAGTTCTTCATTCAGCAAGCCTATGGATAGTAAAATGGAAACCTTTCTGAGAAAGATGTTTCAGCATACAGGATTTTTGTTTCAACAGGCGGCTACAGTTGCCGCGGTTGTCGGAGTGGCTACCTACTGGTGCGACTCTTTGTCGGAACTCATTGAGGTGGAGTCTCCCTTTGAGGATATTCAAGACAAAATTAAAGCTCTGAGAATTGCTAATTCTCTTATCTGTGATGCGAACATGCAAATTATTTGTCTAAATTCAAAGGCCTCTGGCTTTGCGGTCCTAGCCCGCCGGGTGCTCTGTTTGAAGTCTTGGTCTGCGGATATGACTTTTAAGTCTAGACTCTTTTCTCTTCCCTTCAATGGAAATATATTATTTTTGGTCCAGGCCTGGACTCCAATATTTCTACGGTTACCGGAGGCAAGGTGCCTTCCTACTGCAAGATAATAAGAACAAGTCTAAGGGACGACAATCTTCTAATTTTTGTTCATTTTGTTCGGACAAATCCCAAAAACAACAATCCTTCTCCAAGTCCGAGCAACCCAAGAGTACTTGGAAGCCGGCTCAGTCCTGGAATAAATACAAGCAGAATAAGAAGCCAGCCGAAAACAAATCGGCATGAAGGGGCAACCCCCGATCCGGGATCGGATCATGTAGGGGGCAGACTGTCTCTATTTTCAGACGCCTGGTTCAAGGACGTACAGGATCTGTGGGTCCTGGAGGTGGTATCTTAGGGATACAAGATAGGCTTCAAATCTCATCCGCTAAGGGGCAGATTCCTTCTCTCGAATCTGTCTACAAGACCAGAAAAGAGGGATGTCTTTCTAGGGTGCATTCGGGATCTATCCTCCTTAGGAGTTGTTGTCCTAGTGCCTATGGTAGAGGTTTGGGGTTTTATTCAAACCTTTTCGTGGTCGCAAAGAAGGATGGAAATTTCTACCCAATTCTGGACCTAAAGTGCTTAAACAAATTTCTCAGTGTCCCTTACTTCAAGATGGAGACAATAAGGTCCATCCTTCCTTTAATTCAGGAAGGCCAGTATATGACCACTATAGATCTGAAGGATGCGTACCTTCATGTTCCAATCCACAGGGAACACTTTCAGTTCCTGAGGTTTGTATTCCTGGACCAGCACTTCCAGTTCATTGCCCTTTTGTTTGGCCTAGCTACTGCTCCAGAACTCAGGGTATTGCAGTAGCCCCATACTTGGACGATATTCTGGTGCAAGCACCATCCTTTTGTCTTGCAGAAAAATTCTCGGATCACTTCTCAGTCGTCGTCGATCACATGGAACGAAGATAAACTTGCAAAAGAGTTCACTTGTCCCAAGTACCAGGGTGGAATTCTAACCCACGAGAGACGTTGCAAGCTAACTTCGGCATGTCTTGCCCTCCGGACCTTCTTGAGTCCCTCTGTGGCTCAGTGTATGGAGGTGATTGGTCTCATGGTGTCCTGTATGGACATCATTCCTTTTGCGAGGTTCCGTCTCAGACCTTTACAACTGTGCATGCTGAGGCAGTGTAATGGCGATCATTCAGATCTGTCGCAACAGATTGTATTAGACAGCAGGTTGAGAGAATCGCTCTCTTGGTGGCTCTGTCTAGATCATCTGTCCCAAGGGACATGCTTCTTAAGACCATCCTGGGAGATTGTGACTATGGACGCAAGTCTTTCCGGATGGGGAGCTGTTTGGGGTGCCAGGAAGGCACAGGGGTTGTGGACAATCAATATTTTGGAACTACGGGCAATCTTCAAGGCCTTGAAGGCTTGGCCACTTCTGGGTTCGTTCCAGTTTCAGATTCCAATCAGACAATATAACCTTGGTAGAAAAAAATAAGTCCAGGAAGCTCCCACTTGATATAAATAAAAATCCAAACTTTATTAGAATCCAAATCCTTTAAAAGCATATGGAGGTAACATCAAAGATAGGGGGAGAGACAAATAAGTCTTACATGTTTCGGCAAGGTATAGCCGTAATCATAGACATGTCCGAAACATGTGAGACTTATTCGTCTCTCCCCCTATCTTTGATGTTACCTCCATATGCTTTTAAAGGATTTGGATTCTAATAGTTTGGATTTTATTTATATCAAGTGGGAGCTTCCTGGACTTATTTTTTTCTACTTGCCGAGAAGGGTAAGGAGCCCTTCTGTCTAATAGTGCCCTGCAGCCGTGGGTTGTTGTATGCGCCCTGGGGGATGTCATGATTTGGAGGATGGTAATGTAGCTAGGATCGCTGTCTACAGCTGACGTCTGACTACATCATCCGGAAGTGCCGGCACGCCGAGTTGTGCAGCCTCGAGGAGGGAGAAGGCACAGAACGCTGAACTGGCTTACCGGTCAAGGAGTAATCCGGTTATTACTACCTGGAGCAGGACCGGCTGGATGCTACTGTTTGCCCATCGAGCGGGTGCGCCTACATTCCTGTAAGTAGCGAGTTTCATTTGTTGCCAGCATCAAGACACAGCAGTATTATTGCTACGATACCCTCCACTATTTGAGATATTACCCCCCAGGGTTTGTTTTACTATAGCATACAATTTTGTCTTTATACCCAGCACCATCATTTGTTTACTGGAGAACTCTGTACGTTTGTACCCTTTTAATATAACCTTGGTGGCTTACATCAACAATGATGCGGGGGGGGGGGGGGTAAGTGTCTTGGCGATCAAGGAAGTATCTCAAATTCTGCAGTGGGCGGAGGCCCACAGCTGTTCGCTGTCAGCGATCCACATTCCGGGTGCGAACACATGGGAGGCGGATTTTCTCAGCAGGCAATCCTTCCATCCAGGGGAATAGTTTCTCCATCCCGAGGTGTTTGCAAATATACGCAGCAAGTGGGGGACGCTGGAGATAGATCTCATGGCGTCCCGTCTCAATACCAAGCTACCCAGGTATAGGTGGAAGTTGAGGGTTTCCCAAGCAGATCTAATATATGCACTAGCAGTGCCCTGGAGGTTCAAACTCATATCTTTTCCCTCCTTTACCGCTTCTTCCTGTGGCCCGCATCAAGCAGGAGCGGGTATCAGTAATCCTGATTGCTCCATCTCCTCCGTGGAAGTTACCTTGTCGCAGAGACCTGTTGATACAAGGTCCATTTGTTCATCAAAATCTAGATTCTCTGATGCTGACTGCGTGGAGATTAAACACTTAGTCGTAGCCAAGAGAGGTTTCTCTGAGAGTGTCATTGATACTCTTATTCAAGCTCGTAAACTAGTTACTCGGTGTACCTACCACAAGGTGTGGAGGACCTACTTATTCTGGTGTGAAGAGCGTGGTTTTTCCTGGCACAGAGTTAAGGTTGCCAGGATCTTATCTTTTCTCCAGGATGGGCTGGAGAAGGGCCTTTCTGCTAGTTCCCTGAGTTTGACAGATTTCAGACCTGTCGGTTTTATTGAACCAGAGACTGGCTGAGCTTCCAGACGTGCAGTCCTTTGTTAAGGCTCTGATTTGGATCAGACCTATGTTTAGATCTGGGGTTCCTCCTTGGAGCCTAAATCTTGTTCTTCGGGTTTTACAACAGGTTCCCTTTGAGCCTCTGCATTCTGTTGACATTAAATTGATATCATGGAAGGTTCTCTTTTTATTGGCTATTGCCTCTTCGCGCAGAGTTTGAGATCTCTGCTTTGCACTGTGAGCCCCCTTATCTAATTTTTCATGCAGATAAGGCAGTTTTACGTACTAAATTAGGTTTTCTTCCTAAGGTTGTGTCAGATCGCAACATCAATCAGGAGATTGTGGTTCCTCCCTTGTGTCCTAATCCTTCTTCATCAAAGGAATGCTTACTTCATAATTTGGATGTGATTCGCGCCTTGAAGTTCTTTCTTCAGGCTACTTAGGAGTTTAGACAATCTTCCTCTTTGTTTGTCTATTCGGGGAAGCGTAAGGGGCAGAAGGCTACTTCGACTTCCCTATCTTTTTGGTTAAGGAGTGTCATCCGCTTAGCTTACGAGACAGCGGGACATATTCCTCCTGACAGAATAACGAGGCCTCTATGGATGAGATTCTTACCTGGTCCTCCTTTCATACTTTTTAAAAATTTTACAAGTTTGATGTTTTTGCTTTGACTGAAGCAGCTTTCTGAAGAAAAGTTTTGCAGGCTGTGGTTCCCTCAGAATAGGGTCTGCCTCTATCTTTTTGTTCCCTCCCGTTATTCATTCAGTGTTTTCTGGATCTTGGGTATAGTTTTCCCAACAGTAAGGAATGAAGCCGTAGACTCTCCATATCTTAGGAAGGAAAATTTAATGTAATGCTTACCAGATAAATTCCTTTCCTTCCGGATAGGGAGAGTTCACGGCCTGCGTCTGTTTT
>NC_069499.1:1501224064-1501231564 GCF_027579735.1 Bombina bombina
CTTCAAGGTCTAAGAAATTAGCATATGAGCCTACCTAGGTTTAGCTTTCAACTAAGAATACCAAGAGAACAAAGCAAAATTGGTGAAAAAAGTAAATTGGAAAGTTGTTTAAAATTGCATGCCCTATTTGAATCATGAAAGTTTATTTTGGACTTGACTTTCTCTTTAAGAAGTTAAATATTGGAAAAACAGGAAATTAATATATGTTTACAATGCCCTGAGAATTAAGTGTTCACTGGCTAAGAAGGACACCTCTCATAGCCATAGCTGAAGACTGCAGAGAACTGCTCGACTCAAGCCCTCAAAACACTTGTAACTCCACCTCCTCCTGCCCTGATCCTGCTCATGAAAAACCTTGATCTACAATTCTATCCACCCTTCCCCACTTGTGGAACACCCATGACTCTACCCAGGAGTGTTTGCCCCTCCATAATAAGGTTTCTGGAACCAACACTGTTGACTGCAATATTTGCGGCTCTTGAGTGGAACTTTACCTATGAATTAAAAATCTTTGTGGTAGTCAAACATACAGAGTTCCATGATGAGTAGTACAATAATAACATGCTCTAATGAATTTTACTATGTTGTTTTCCCCTTATGATACCAATTATCATATTGCATTTTAATGAAATAACAAATACTGATACTGTGCTCTCTGTCTGGATTTTGTCAGTATGTTTAAAAGCTTATGTGTCTTTGTGATTATCAAACAATATACAGTATTTCCAGGGAACAGCCTTTCAGTCTGTAGGTAAGGTAGCAGGTGCTCCTCTAGCAGTGATAACCCATTCTATCCCTCACCATTTCCCAACCCTAATCTGTCCTGGCTTGGGAAATATTGTGAGATATTTCATTAAATTGTTTCTTTTCTTGGTTTTCTAGAAACACAGAATTTGACAGTAGAAAAGAACCAAAAGGCCCATTAGGTCATTTTTTTAGGATAGCCTTATGCTTGTCGCATGCATTTTTTTTTATTATTTTACAGTGTTTACCACCTGTATTCCTGTATTGGAATTGTATTCCATAAATCCTCCACCCTTTCTGTAAAATTATTGTGAACCCTTGTTTTGTTTTTTGTTGTGGAAAACAATGTTAGCTTCCACTTCATTAAGTCCCTTCATATATTTGAAGATTTCTATCATGTCACCTCTTTTTGTTCTCTCCTCTAAACTCTAGTTTCTCAACCTGTGGTATGTGTACCCCTGGGGGTACTTAGGGCATTGACAAAGGGTACTCCATGGATTGGCCTTCATTATTTTTTTCCTGATGTAGCTTTTGCAAACATTACATATTACAGAAAGCTGTGTTTCTCATTATTACCATAAATAATACTTCCATCATCAAGCAGAAAATTCTTTATTTTCCTTTTTTTTTTTTTTAAATATAAGAAGCACATTAATTGCATTTAAAGGGACAGTATACACTCATTTTCATATAACTGCATGTAATAGACACTACTATAAAGAATAAGATGCACAGATACTGATATAAAAATCCAGTATAAAATGGTTTAAAAACTTACTTAGAAGCTCTGTTTAGCTCTGTTGAAAAGGTAGCTGGAAAGCCCACTGCAAGTGGCAAATAAGACACTCCCCCCTTCCCCCTTCTTTTGCATATGAAAAGACCCTTTACACAAACAGGAGCAAGCTGGAGAAGGTAGCTGACGGTATTCAAATAAAACTTTGGGGCTTGGTTAGGAGTCTGAAAATCAGAGCAATGTTATTTAAAAATAAGCAAAATTATACATTTAAAAAAAAAAAAAAAAAACTTTATGGGCTTTATAAATAGATCATCTACAAAACATTTATGCAAAGAAAAAATGAGTGTATAATGGCCCTTTAATTATTAATATCAATGGACCTTCTATCTGTGTTTTAATTGTTCATTATTCTCTGTTGTAATATTACCAAATCTTAAATTTCCGGAAAACATAAAACAAGTATCCAATTCCCATATATTTACTTCATTAATATATCTGATACAAGCTTGTGAATTCTAGTGATACACATAATTTCCATTTTTGATCATGTAAAAAAGATTATTAATATTTGTGCTACAGTTGGGGTACATTGGAAACCGTATGCCTACAGGGGTACTTGCTACAAAAAGGTTGAGAAACACTGCTCTAAACTATACGTATTTAAGCCATAGAGTGTGTTTCTTTTTTACGTTTTATGTTTTAGACAGTAATATTTTAGCATTCCTTCTTTGGACAGGTTGTGGTTTATTTATATCTTTCCGAAGATATTGTCTCCAGAATGGTGCACAATATTCAAGATGAGGCCTAACTATTGATCTGTAAAGTGGCATAAGAACCTCTCCGAATGCAACCAAGTATTCGACTGGCCTTGCCAGCTCCACTCGTGCATTGTGTACCATATTATAAATCATCTAAAATAATAATTCCCAAGTCCAGTTCCTCTTTAGATACAGTCAGTAATGTGCCATTAAGACTGTAATTGGCCTTTGGGTTTTTCAATGATATTGAATTGTAGATGACATTTATTTGCCCAGTCCTCCGGTGTTTTTGTAATTTCCCTGCTCAGGAAACTGTTAATGTGATTCTGAATTGCCAGTACAGAGTATTTGTACAATAAAATCTAGTTCCTTTTGCTTTGTCATCTAGAAATAGCACAAGCCTGCTGCTGCTTGTTGGAGCCTGGGTGCAGGTCTTTTATATTTACCAATTTGATGTATGGATTTTCTGATTGTTTATTATGTAGGCTGGATACATGAGTCATACTCTTGGCAAAGCTCTTCCAGCCGCAGAGTGAAACAAATAGGGTAAAAAAAATAGAATAATAGTTATTATTGTGGAACTCAACATGTAACCTAGATCTAAACATCAAACACATACCTAGGGGCTCAATCTACCTTCATCTGTGGGGTTTTTCATTTAATTGCTGCGGTAGAAAAGCTTATAATTTTTCGTCCTCATTCTGTCTAATGAATTTCTTGCTTTTGTGACTTACAGCAGATCTTTTTTTGTTCCATCTTCAGTACAGATTAGTCATGATTTTCCTGTAGTACAGATACCATGTAATTCTAGATATCAGCTGATTTGAGGGGAAGTGTATGGTGAAAGTACATTGTGCTTCTAAAATAAGGGAAAGATGGAAAATGAGCAACATTTTGAGGAGATAGTAAAGGAGTGGAGGAGAGCTGTGCTGACCAGTGATACCCATATACCTTTAAAGTTATTTGCTTTCTCTGTGTTGGATACTACTACAGGTAGAAAAACCTTTAACCATAGTGCTTAGCCCTTGAAAAGGTTTGGATTTTGGAATAGTTTGTTTGGAATACAGGTGGCCCTCGTTTTACAACGGTTCAATTTACACCGTTTCAGAATAACAACCTTTTTTTCCAGTCATGTGACTGCTATTGAAAAGCATTGAGAAGCAGTGCATCTATTAAAATAGCCAGTAGGTGGAGCTGTCCGCTTGTGTTGTAGAAAAGCCAAGCATACTGAAATTATTCAGTTTAACCAGACCTGAGCTATCGAGCAGATTTCAAAGGAACAAGATTTTCCTGTCTATAAATCAGTCCAGATTGGAATGCATAGAAAGAACTGTTTGCAGAAAAAATGCAAGTGAAGTCTGTGTTGTGTGATTATTTTATTAGGTTTATAATGCTGTTTAGCAAATGTGTTTGTTCATTTAACTTAGTTTAATTATATATTCTGTGTTGTGTGATTATTTTATTAGGTTTATAATGCTGTTTAGCATTTAAAGTCTTCATTTCAAAGCTTTAAAAATAATGTATTAGGTGTTACTTATGACAATTTTGAGAGGGGCCTGGAACCTAACTCCCTCACTTCCCATTGACTTACATTATAAACTGGGTTTCAATTTACAACAGTTTCGATTTACAACCATTCCTTCTGGAACCTAACCCCGGCGTAAACTGAGGGCTACCTGTATTTGCATCTGTAAAATGGGACAGTTTGGAGAGGGGGTGGGACCAAGTGTAAACAACAATATCTTATGGCATTTAGGCAATATTTACTTAAAACTTAAACCTAAAGATAGTTTTATATAATTTTAATACTTTTGTATACAAAATACCCTCAGAAATTGTAATTTTTTTTTAAATTCTATTAAAAAAAAATATTAATTAAAATCTTTGGATTTCAGAATGTTTGGATTTTGGAATTATGTACCTGTAATTACAGTGAGGGAAAAAAATATTTGATCCTCTGCTGATTTTGTACATTTGCCCACTGACAAAGAAATGATCAGTCTATAATTTTAATGATAGGTTTATTTGAACAGTGAGAGACAGAATAACAACAAAAAATCCAGAAAAATGCATTTAAAAAAAGTTATAAATTGATTTGAATTTTAATGAGTGAAATAAGTATTTGACCCCTTTGCAAAACACAACTTCATACTTGGTGGCAAAACCATTGTTGGCAATCAGAGTTCGGACGTTTCTTGTAGTTGGCCACCAGGTTTGCACACATCTCAGGAGGGGTTTTGTCCCACTCCTCTTTGCATATCCTCTCCAAGTCATTAAGGTTTTGAGGCTGATGTTTGGCAACTCGAATCTTCAGCTCCCTCCACAGATTTTCTTTGGGATTAAAGGGACACTGAACTCAAATTTTTTCTTTCGTGATTCAGGTTGAGCATGCAATTTTAAGCAACTTTCTTGTTTACTCCTATTATCAAATTTTCTTCATTCTCTTTGTATTTTTATTTGAAAAGCAAGAATGTTAGTTTAGATGCCGGCCCATTTTTGGTGAACAACCTGGGTTGTTCTTGCTGATTGGTGGATAAATTCACCCACCAATAAACAAGTGCTGTCCAGAGTACTAAACCAAAAAATGTCTGGCTCCTTAGCTTAGATGAAAAAAGACAGAAAGGGGATATGCCAAAATAGGACCTCTCCTTGGGTCCAATATGAAAATAAATTATAGTACAATGTATACCCCGCAGTAATGGCTTATATCATATATATAAATATCTGTGATCTCTACTCCCCACTAGCCTATCAAAGTGTGCCAGTCCTTCGTAATATATCCCAAATCAAAGGAAACAGGTTTCACCAACCTCCACAAACAAGCTGTGCGGCTGCTTCAGGTGGGACCCAGCCAGCTAAAAGGATTACCCCAATGCTACCTTAGCGATACCGATATGCCAGGTACACTCACCACATTAAGGCCGCACGCTGTCTCGCTACACCACGAGGAAGGAGGCAACGTCACTGATGACGAATCCAGTGTTCCGTAGTCCGTAGTCATGTGCCGTGGCTAGCCGATAGGGGAGGAGGTGTGTCAGGAAACAGAAAAGCCTGTCCGATAAGCCAAATATGATCCAACAAACTTCTGTATACAAAGCTTGATTAGTGCAATATGCCAATGATCTGTCCTGCTGGTGTGTAGCAAGATAATGAAGAAAGTTCGGACAGTCCATTCATAAAAAAACTAAATCTTTATTTACCAGTTTAAAATGAGAACAAGTAGTATCCAAAGGGAGCAGGCATATCACCTAGACTGGCTTACGCATTTCGGCGTTTGCCGTAATCATAGCCATAGGTGTTGGGACTCCTCCCAATCCTTTTAAAGCACACAATAAAAACCAATTGGTTAATACTAAATTAATTAATAGCAAATATACGCCTAGTCCTTGTATAATAGACCAGTGAATCTCACACTACCTAATAATGATATATAATACATATAAAGGAAGAAAGGACCCTACAAAGTAATTCAAAACAAATAACTTAAGGAATATGTTAAGAAAATTAACAGGACATGATGATACTTATACAAATATTTACAGGTGAATAGAAAGATAGCGTAAAACGTATGTATAAATGCATATAATATTCCTTATTAAAAATTTGGTTACATCTAAAATAGATGTGTGTTAATAGTTTATACATGAAAACATATATATACACATACATACCATATACTAATGGTTATGCTGTGTATTTTGTACGTGATTATTACAAACTGTAACAATATACATAATTAATTCTCAAAGTTACATATGTATCATATATTAAGAAATAACAACGATACCAGCTTAATAAACAATGTGTGTTAAAGTGTGCAAATATACTAATACGTAAAACATTACCTTCCTGTACAAAGAACCAGATAACAACTGTTCCTATAAAAGGAGAATCAAATAAGGAAAAGCAGTTACAATGAATACATAAACAATCACAAATATGTCATGATATTGCATTATTGGAAAATAACTCCCCCAATAAGTAGAAATAATATACAAAATATAGTATAAATCTAATATGAAGATATATGCAAAACATGGGATAATATTGTAAAAGCATTCAAAGAGTTTAATAAGATCCAAATGTCCATAAAGAGAAGAGAGATGGACTGAGTTAATAGATAGAAGATAGAGTATCAGGCAATATAACCAATGGTATACTCTATTCCCAGTAATTAATAAGGTCATATTTGGAATTTAAACCTCTTGGGATCCACGTCCCCAAACTAAAAATCCAGTGCATCTCTAGTTTTGCCAAAATCTGTTGGGTGGCTTGACTTTCTCTATAGCACACCATTTAAGCAAATCTATCTTACTCCCATGCTTAATGGCAAAATGCTGCCCTAATGGAGTAGTCATTTTTCCCTGTTTGAGTGTGGAAAGATGCTCTCGAATCCGTGAATTCACATCTCTGCCTGTGAGCCCAACATATTTAACATATACTATTAGTATATGGTATATACGTGTATATATATTTTTTCATGTATAAACTATTAACACACATCTATTTTAGATGTAACCAAATTTTTATTAAGAAATATTGTATGCATTTATACATACGTTTTACGCTATCTTTCTATTCACCTGTAAATATTTGTATAAGTTTCATCATGTCCTGTTAATTTTCTTAACATATTCCTTAAGTTATTTGTTTTGAATTACTTTGTATGGTCCTTTCTTCCTTTATATGTATTATATATCATTATTAGGTAGCGTGAGATTCACTGGTCCATTATACAAGGAGTAGGCATATATTTGCTATTAATTTATTTAATATTAACCAATTGGTTTTTATTGTGTGCTTTAAAAGGATTGGGAGGAGTCCCAACACCTATGGCTATGATTACGGTAAACGCCGAAACGTGCAAGCCAGTCTAGGTGTTATGCCTGCTCCCTTTGGATACTACTTGTTCTCATTTTAAACTGGTAAATAAAGATTTTTTTTTTAATGAGTGGACTGTCCAAACTTTCTTCATTATCCTTAGCTTAGATGCCTTCTTTTTCAAATAAATATAGCAAGAGAACGAAGAAAAATTGATAATAGGAGTAAATTAGAAAGTTGCTTAAAATTGCATGCTCTGTCTGAATTGCGAAAGAAAATATTTGGGTTCAGTGTCCCTTTTAAGATCTGGAGCCACTCCAGGACCTTAATGTGCTTTTTCTTGTGTGTTTTGGGTCATTGTCATGCTGGAATACCCATCCACGACCCATTTTCAATGCCCTGGCTGAGGGAAGGATATAATCTCCCAAGATTGTAGACCTA